>NC_072428.2:110695984-110999015 GCF_028878055.3 Symphalangus syndactylus
GTTAATATAATATAATTAAAAATATGATTGGATTTTTTTCAATCCTGTTGTTCCAATCCATCCTCACAAACATTTCCAAAATTTTTCTGAAGGTCATTGAAAATTTTTATTTGTTCATAATAAAATAAAAAGCTCCAGTAAAGGTGTAACCATAGACTTTTGATTTATTCAGAACTGTAGAAAATTTAATGTACCTTCTAAAATGGTACTTGGGATATAAGTACTTCCCATAAAACTTCTTATTTGGGCTTCATCGTTTGCTTTTTTTATGTTCCAAAATAACACTGGCCTATGAATAATATCTCTTTACTTTCCACTTCAATCTTTCCCTTTCTACTTCTCAAATGGTAAATGTGTTTTCATTGTAAATATTAATATTGTGTCCAAAACTTTCTTAACATGAGAAATTAAGATGCAGTCATGATTTAAAAGACATGTATGCGAAATTAATGTCATACATACCTTATTATTGTCAAATTCTGATGATAAATTATATAAATTTAATATAATAGATTTTATATGATAAATTATAATTTTCTAAAATTATACAAATTTTATTAAAAAATAACAAAGGTTCCCCAATTTGCCATACAGAAGGATAAAAATATAATTTTTGGTTTTTTCCAAACTGCTAATATACAGCAGATAGACCCTAACACAAAATCACACTACACTATGAAAACAAGGCATACATATATACAAACACAAATACATACAGTCATGAGCCACATAGCAATATTTCAGTCAATGATGTACTGCGTATATGAGGGTGGTCCCAACAGATTATAATACTGTATTTTTTTTTTTTTTTTTTTTTTTTTTTTTTTTGAGACGGAGTCTTGCTCTGTCGCCCAGGCTGGAGTGCAGTGGCACAATCTCGGCTCACTGCAAGCTCCGCGTCCCGGGTTCACGCCATTCTCCTGCCTCAGCCTCTCCGAGTAGCTGGGACTACAGGCGCCCGCCACCACGCCCGGCTAATTTTTTTTGTATTTTTTAGTAGAGACGGGGTTTCACCGTGGTCTCGATCTCCTGACCTTGTGATCCGCCCGCCTCGGCCTCCCAAAGTGCTGGGATTACAAGCGTGAGCCACCGCGCCCGGCCCTACTGTATTTTTACTGTACCTTTTCTATGCTAAGTTTCACAAATACTCACCATTGTGTTACAATTGCCTACAGTATTCAGTACAGTAACATGCTATACAGGTTTGTAGCCCAGGAGCAATAGGCTTTACCATAAAGCCAAGGTGTGTATTAGGCTATACCATCCAGGTTTGTGTATATACACTCTGTGATATTCTCATACAAGGACAAAATTGCCTAATGACATGTTTCTCAGATCTCATCCCTGTTTGTGTGTGTGTGTGTGTGTGTGTGTATCAGACAGCTCTACTAATATCTAAAATGAAATGAATTTATTCATACAAATGTGCAGGAGCTGACTAATGAGAGATTAGTGAGAGAAATGGATTTATGAGTGACTAGAAGAACTTGAAACCATGTATCATTTGGAAGAAACAAAGTTTGGAAAACCAGAAGAATTCAATGTCATGCCAGTTTCTTTGGCTGTCTTATTTAGAATTCAGTTCATTAGCAAAGATTCTGAGAATTTAGTTAAATTGTACTGCAATTATTTACTATTAGATATAGACTTAATGAATTTTGTAGGATTATCTGAAATTAATTCAAGACATTTCTCTCATCATCTATATCCTCATATTATAATAGGTGTTTCAACCTAAACTTAGGCTGAGTACCAAAATGATTATAATAAATTTACCTTAAGAGACTAAGATTAGGGGCCAGTCGTGGTGGCTCATGCCTGTAATCCCAGCACTTTGTGAGATCAAGGCGGGCAGGTCATTTGAGCTCAGGAGTTCGAGACCAGTCTGTCCAACATGGTGAAACCTCGTCTCTACTAAAAATACAAAAATTAGCTGGCCATGGTAGCAGGCGCCTGTAATTCCAGCTACTTGGGAGGCTGAGGCAGGAGAATCATTTGAACCTGGGAGGCAGAGGTTTCAGTGAGTCGAGATCACGCCATTGCAGCCTGGGTGACAGGGTGAGGCTATGTTGCAAAAAAAAGAAAAAAAAAAAAAAAAAGAGAGAGAGAGACACTAAGATTAGGGCCATAAGTCAAAAACATGAGAGCATAAATGCCTAAGTGTCTGTATCTGAGTATCACTTGTTCTAATGAAATGTTTTTTCTGTAATTATTGCTTGCTGACTGCAGTCTAGATTTAAATACAAATGAACAATTGAATGACTATGGCTTATTCATCATTAGTTGCACTTCTCCATTTCTTCTCATAACTAAGAGAAAAATATATTCAATACCCAAAGTTTATCATAAAAGCACTACCTCAACTAAGGTTTTTTTAACAATATAATAGAAACCCAAATAAATTAGCTAACTTAGGCTTCCAGTGCATTCCTCATAATAGAAATACATAAAGTAGTATAATAAAAACAAATTTCTTGTGCATACATTTATATTCTTAATCATAGATTACCATGTAGTTTACATACATGTTTTATTATCAAATCTCTTTCATGTTTCAGATAAAAATCAAGAAAGAAAACATTGAAGGAAAGGGTGAACATGTGGACACACACACACACACACACACACAGCACACAAATCAAGGCAGGCACAATGTGGAGTTTTATTTATTTCGCCGTCTGAGGAAACTAGAATTTCAGTGAAATCTGAAAGAAGACTTTTTCTTGCCATAATCATTATACCTCCTGATTTTTTTCCTTTGTCGATTGTAGAAAATAATAACATAGCAGTGTTTAGGCTTTCAAATGAATCTTTCCAGAGGTATCATAAGTAGCATTCTTATGATTACTAAAGGCATTATCTTTTTTCTAAACTTAAATGCTTTAGAATGCCTGAACCTGCATGAGCTAGTACAAGAAAGAAATAAGATAGCAGTGATTTTGATGCACACATGAAAAAGAAAAACTCCTTGTTTGTTAATTTGGAAATCTATTGAGCATCTGTGCTCTTTCAGATCCTTAATAAATTTTCATAACGTTTAATCAATTTCTTAGGTAAATTTGTTTTAAACTTTAAGGTAAATATAGCTGGCAGTGGGTTTATTAAAAGCAAACCATTCTTCAACTGTATCCTCATGAAACTAAAAAGTACACCAAGGAATTCAAATTCTTGTTTACAAAAATGTATCTGTGAGCTTCTACCCTATTATCCTTCCTACTTTTCAAGTGGCTAAGCCCTTTTCTTTGGGTTTTATAATTTATAAAGCTCACAGATGTATACATATGCCCATATCGTCTGGTTCATGTTAATCATTGTGTATGATACTAGGTAAAGAACTGGGAACACATCAAAAGGAAGCAGACAAGAATCCCTTCACACAATGGGAATGCTAAGTGTATCCTACATATTAAACAGTATGAGGTACAACTTAAGAAAGGTATTATAAGTTCCCTTGATGGACAGCGTAATGCCTGCAGCTAAAATTACATGAATTTCAAGATATTTTCTAAAAACAAGATTTTTTTAAGGAATGACCCTTGCGTTTTGCTTCAGCTGTGGCTAAAACAATATGCCAAAGGAGCTTAATGAAACTCAGGCAATGTAGATATTCTATTTATTCATGTTCTTTGTGAGCACATTGTACACTCTAGGTACTATGCTCGGCGCTGGGAATGGAACATATACAAGATCCTGCGCATGGTGTTATTTGTAGTCTATTTGTTGACTTGGACCCCAAATAGGTAAAATTATAATTAAACAACCTACGTTCAGAGCAAGATGTATTCAAGGGAAAAACATGCAGGGTGCTCAGATCAGCAATAAAATGGTGGTATAGGGATGCCTAACATGATGGTGAAGGAAAAGCCTTTAGGAAAAGATGCGAGAACTGAAAAGGGAACAGTCAGCCAAGTAAATAACAGTCCAGATCTGGGGAGCACATGTACATTTGCTTTCGTAATGTTAAGAACCAATCTATTTGATTGTGAACTTATGGATTATATCAGAAATTAAAAAATAAAAATATAAAAGAACCAATCTGTTTGATTTTAATAAAATTCATGGGTTTTAAATTTTTCTATTCTATTGCCTATTATTTCAGGCCTTTATATGATTTGGGGGCCATAAAAGTTTCGAATATGGGCTGGGCACGGTGGCTCACACCTGTAATCTCAGCACTTTGGGAGGCCGAGGTGGGCAGATCACCTGAGGTCAGGAGTTTGAGACCAGCCTGGCCAGCATGTTGAAACCCCGTCTCTACTAAAACTACGAAAATTAGCCAAGCATGCTGGTGCACACCTGTAATCCCACTTACTCGGGAGGCTGAGGCAGGAGAATTGCTTGAATCCAAGAGGCAGAGGTTGCAGTGAGCCAAGATCGCACCATTGCACTCCAGCCTGGGCAACAAGAGTGAAACTCCATCTAAAAAAAAAAAAAAAAAATTAGATGTGATAAATAGAGCAAAAGTTTATCAATTATTCTTGATTCCTATGTCTTTCCTTTCCATAGTTAAATGCCAAAAGAGAGGTTTTATTCAGTGCAAATGACAGCTAACATTTATTCATTAAGCAACCAACATGAGCCATTTACTTTATTTCAATTTGCTGCAACAACTATATAAAGTGGTTCTAGGATGACCATTTTCTAAGGAAGGGACAGAAGCTCAGGAAAGTTAAGCAACTTGCCCCAGGCTGTACCACTGGTAGGTAAGGATTCAAATTCAGATCTGACTGCAAGTCTATGTACGAACTTCCCCTCTAACATTGTCTTCCATTGTGTTAACAATACAATTTAACAGTATTGAAGCTGTGTATAACACACAATTCTAGATTTCATCACTTAAACACAAAAAGTTTTTAGAAACATCTTGTGACTTATATATGTCTTAATTACAGGACTAATTATATTTAATCATTGAAATGACTATTAGCTATATTGGCCACCATTTATTTATTCACTTTATTAATTCAACAAATATTGATTAAGCACCTTCTATGGGCCAGATGCTCTGCCAGACACTTGGGATGAAACAATTAACAAGACAAATATGATCCCTGTCATTACAGTGTTTGCTTCTAGTCAGGAAGACTATCATTATGCAAATAAACACACGGATTGCAAATTTTGGTAAGTGCCATAATGGTAAATAATGAGGTATTGCAAAAGGGATAACAGAGCTTTCCTCAGTTAAAATTTAAGGTTCAGAAAAATTGTTTTGGAGGAATGTCATTTATTGAAAACCCCAAGGAGGGGTGAAAATTATCCAAAAAAGGGGATGAAAACATTCCAGGCATATTCTAGAGGCAAAATTATAATCCACAAGGTAGAAAATGTCTTGCAATATTTGAAAGCCTTGAACCACTGTGAGTGAGGGGAGGACTGACTACAGGTTGGAAGGTGGGCAGGGACGAGGCCGTGGCATGAACTCACAGACTGTTCCACTCAATGATATGAGACTTTGTTCTCTGTCCAATGGGAAACTATGAAGAATTTTGAGCAGAGGAGTAACATGATCCAATGTATGCTTTAAAAAGGTCACTCTAGTTGCTATGTATTGAAGAATGAGTTTGGAAAAGGGCGCAAGAGGGAGAAGGAAGACTGATTTGGAAACTATTGCAGTAACCTAAGGGAGAGTCAAGGTATGGCTGATTTAGGGTGGTCTATGAGAGAATTGGAGTTAAAGTAATAAGGACTTGATAATGATTGGTATCAGTATGAGAAGTATCTAGGGAAGCTGTCAATTTCTGATTTAAGCAGCTGAGAAGAAAGTGTCATTTGCTGAGATAATCAGAAGTTCTGATTTGAATATATGTCTACGAATCATCTAAGAAGAGGGTATAAATGATAAGAATAATTTTTAAAAAAGAATTAGTAAATACTTATTAAATGCTCACTGTATGGCAGGCATAGTTTTTAAGTGCTTTAAATGTATTAATTCATTTATTATCAGAAAAGCCCTATAAAGGATACGCTGATTTAGAAATAAACAAACAGAGGCAATGAAAGGTCACATAACTTACACAGGGTCACACAACAAATACGTTACAAAATTGGTATCGAACTCTATGTTTCTGACTCTGACTCCAAAGCCTGAAAGCTTAACCACTCCAGGGATTTCTCCCTTTCATCTTTAAATAAGCAGCTAGATATAAGAGAACGCTGCACAGAAGAGGATTCCAAAGCTATTCATTTGGGAATCAGTAGCTTAGAGGAGGAATTTAAATCCAAGGGAATGGAATAAAGTGTAGAATAAGAGGAGGATCCCTGGAATGATCTGGGAAGAGCCACAGATAAGTCTGAAAAAGAATGGCCAGAGAGGTGGGAGGAAGCCAAGAGAATGCTGAGGGATTTCAAGAAGGGAAGGGCCAATTTATTGAATGCTGATGAAATGTCTCATAAGATCTGAGCTAAGTGTTTGAGGATTTGACACATAAGATATGAACTAATAGTGTTTGAAGGCTTGGCACCAAATTGGTCATCATTCAACCAAGCAAAAGCACCTGATGTGATGTGTTGAGCACGAAACCTAAACTAGATTAGAGACACCAAGTGTAGAAAACATTCTTGAGCTGCCAGGCTCTGAAATGCAACTCAGATATGGGGAGATTTCTAAAGAGAAATCTGGGGAGAAGGAGATAGATTTTTTTTTATTTTCTCAACTTGTGAGATATAAATGGTATGTTCACATGTTGGTAAGAAAGATCTAATAGCTAGAAAAGGAACTGCTGAAGTTGCAGGAAAGAAAAGAGAAATATAAGGAACAAAACCTGAAAAATAGAGGGCAGAGAGTCAGAGGGGTGGAGAAGGAAGGGACCCTGACGGGAGGTGGGCCACTTCTTCCAAGGCACATGCAGGCAGGCACCTCTCTGGAGGGTCCCATGGCTGGCTATGGGTGACAGTGCATGAAATAGTCACTGAATATGCTCCCTTGCTGTCCTCTGCTTGTGCTCACCGAGGAGTGACTGTGTGTCTCTGGGAACAAGTTTGCCTTTTCACTGTTCTAAATAAAAGGATCAATGACCTCAAATCTAAAGAGCATCAGGAAACCTCTGAAGCACAGAACTGTACCAGGCAGGTCAGGCATTCAGCAAAATTTAGGAACAACTATCTTTTTCATTCCCCACCGTTGCCCAGTCCCATAGAGAAGGGGAAATTCCTATGATCCAGGAAGATAATCCAGGAGATGTCACCTCAGCCAGTAAGCCACCCTCCGAGAACCCAAATATCTCCCAATTTCCTGTTCTGAGACCTTTTCACTCTTTCTTATCTCTGGTTTGTTGTAAGTACTAGGAGGAAGACAATGTAATTATAATACTCACAGGAAGATACAGATGACGATGCAACTCCCAGGATATTTGCAATCGACAAGAGACCACTTAAACTTAATGAGTCTCTAGAGAAATATAAAGAAAGAAGATGATCTGTGGTTCATGAGTACTTGCAAGGGAGCTGTCTATTCTGCCCATTGTGTCTGATCTGCCTATCAATCAGGATGGCCCTGTCTACATGGGAACACACCAGATACACACATCCAGGCACACGTGCACACAAATATATATACTCAAGACACATACTCAGACACATTCCCAGACACATACTAACACATCTATCCACACAGCATGCACATAAACACACATGTACACACAAACGTAGATACACATGCACACAAAGTTTGTGCTACCTTAACTAAGTACCACGTATGGTGAAGACTAGTGTGGCTGACGAATGGGCAGGAACAAGAATATGTAAAAAATTCTAAGTCAGAGCAAATAGTTCAGATTTATTATTCTAAATGAAATAAAAATCCATAAGGAGTTTTAAGTGGAGGAGTGACCTGAACTGATTTCATTTTCAAAATGTTACCATGGCTGTAATGGAGAATACTTACAGGGGCCAGAGAAGACTTACTAAGCAAACCTATTAGGAGGCTATTACAGTGATCTAGGTGGGAAATAGAGGAAGGTTGAACTGGACTGGCAGCCATGGAGAAGAAAGTTTGGTAGATTCAGTTAGATTCTTTGGTAGAAAGACATGCTGACAGGACTTGCCCAGGAATTAGAAACAAGAGAAGGAACAGTTTAAACAAGTGGGTAGGCCGGGCACGGTGACTCATGCCTGTAATCCCAGCACTCTGGGAGGCCGAGGCAGGCGGATCACCTGAGGCAGGAGTTTGAGACTAGCCTGGCCAAAATGACAAAACCCCATCTCTACTAAAAATACAAAAATTAGCTGGGCGTGGTGACACATGCCTATAGTTCCAGGTACTCAGAAGGCTGAGGCTGAAGAATCGCTTGAACCCAGGAGGCAGAGGTTGCAGTGAGCCAAGACCACACCACTGCACCCCAGCCTGGGCAACAGAGAGAGACTCTGTCACAAAAAACAAAACAAAACAACAACAAAACATAAACAGGTGGGTAGATTTACTTAGAGAGAGAAAGCTGGGAGAGAAGCAGGGAGAATTCTAGAGTTCTGTTTTAGCTGTGGCTCATTTTAAATTCATGTGATCTATGTCACAATGTTAAAGAGAGGCTGGATATATAAAACTGGAATTGCAAGGATAGGTCAGGGCTGAAGATAGAAATACAAGAATTACGAGAACAGAGATGGTATACAAAGCATGATATTGGATGAAGTTGTAAGGTGACAGTGTCCATAAAGAAGAGTCCCTGAGCAGCTAGAAACCTCCAACATTGTAAGGCATGCAGAGGAGGAGGGGGCAGCAAAGAAAATAGAAGGAACTATCAGTAAAGGATGAGAAGCAGCAAGAAAGCTTTTATCCATTTTCCTCAGTTTTACTAGGATGTAAACCAGCTGAAAAAAAATTATTTTATGTGGTTTCTCTTGCAAAAACTGAGAATTTGGGCAAGCAAAGATTTAAAGATATGCCCACAAATTATTTGATAATCCTTCTTCTAAGAAATGGAGTTTAATTTCCCTTTGCTTGTGTGCAGGTTACATTGAATGACTCAATTCTAATTAAACCTGGCAGTGGTAGTGGGATGGCACTTCAGGATTAGATTATAAAAAGACTGTGGCTTCCATGGTGAGGTGGCCCATGTGGAGAAGAGCCAAGATCCTGGACCAATGTTCACTCAAGGCCCAAGGCTCTTCAGTCAGCTGTGGTGAATGCTGCTAGTCTTGAGTCTCTCCCTTCAGGGCAGTGGGCTTCCTTCTGGCTCAGGGAAAGTTCAGAAATGCCTTCCAGAGCCAAGGCCTGGAATAGGGGACCCCAAGAGCCCACTTGGTGCTCTACCCCACTATGGCCAAGCCAGTACCCAAGCTGCAAGGCAAAGTCTGCTTTCCCCTTCCCTCTCCTTTCCTCAGACAGAAGGAGTCGCTTCCCATAGCCACCACAGCTGGGAATGTGCTGGGTCACACCTGAGGCCAGCTTGGCTCTGACTCACAACCAAGGCCCAAGGTCAGTACTGCCTGGCGACCACTGCCCACTATTCAGGGCCCAGGGGCTCTTTAGTCAGCAAGTGATGAATCCTGCCAGGACTAGGTCCTTCCCTTTAAGACTGCAGGTTCCCTTCTGTCCCATGATGTGTCTGGGAATATTTTCCAGAAGGTAGGGCCTGGAATGGAGGCCTCAAGACTCTGGCCAGTGCCCTATTCTACTGTGGCTGAGCTGGTATTCAAGATGCAAGGCAAAGTCCTCTTCACTCTCCTTTCTCCTCTCCTCAAGAAGAGAGAAGGAGTAAGTTCTGGAGCTGCAAGTTGCACTTCCTGGGGTTGGTGGAAGAGTGATGCAAGCACTCTTGGACACCTCAGCTGATGTCTCAGTAGGTTGTGTGTACCCTTAAGTCCACTGGCTTCAAACCCAGCACAGCACCAGGACTTGCCCAGGAATTACAATCCTTGTGGTCTAGACTGCCTTTCAAGTTTACATAGAACCCCAGAGTATTTTAGCCTGTGGTGATGAACCTTGCTCGAACTCAGCTTCAGACCACTGGGATGGATGATTCTCCTCTGGCTAAAGCTGGTCTTCCTGTTCCCTCCATGGGTGCCAGCTGAGTTCAGCCCTGTGTGTGCTTTCTGCTGTGATGGGGCAGCTCTGAGTTCCAACGCAAAGTCTGACAATTACTGAGCTCCCCCTCCCCTACATACACAGATTCTCTCTGTGTGCCACACAGCCACTTCCAGGGAATGGGGAAAGGCTGGCGTATACGATTCAAGACTGTTTTTCCTACCCACTCCACTGCCTCTTTATTATAATGTTAAAACCAGGCACTGTGACTGCTCACCTGATTTTTCATTCCTATGAAGGTGTTTTGTTGTGTGAATAGTTGTTCAATTTGTTGTTCTTGTTGGGAAGATAATCACTGAAGGTTTCTATTTGGCCATCTTGCTCTGCCTCCTCTCCCAGCTATCCTTGTATTTTACTTTTCTAAGTGTATTTTACTTTTCTAAGTGTATTTTACTTTTCAAAGTGAACATTAACAGCTATTCTTTCTCCTTTTCAATAACTGTTGGCATTAGTTTGTTTTTTGTGGGGTGTTTTGTTTTGTTTTGTTTTGAAATGGAGTCTCACTCTGTCGCCAGGCTGGAGTGCAGTGGCATGATCTTGGCTCACTGCAACCTCTGCCTCCTGGGTTCAAGCAATTCTCCTGCCTCAGCCTCCCAAGTAGCTGGGATACAGGTACCCACCACCATGCCCAGCTAATGTTTGTATTTTCAGTAGAGACAGGGTTTCACCATGTTGGACAGACTGGTCTTGAACTCCTGACCTCAGGTGATTCACCCGCCTCGGCCTCCCAAAGTGCTGGGATTACAGGTGTGAGCCACTGCGTCTGGTCGAGTTTTGTTTTTTTAATCTTAAAATCACAGAAAATCTCAGGGGGTAGCTGTGGAATCTGAATCAGGATAGCTAGTTTCTTCAGCGTCCGTTTTCTACTCTTGTTTTACTGTATTGAAATAATTGAAAAGGACAATACTAATATGTCTTAGTCCTTTTGTGCTGCTCTAATGAGATACCTGAGATTGGGTATTTTATAAGCAACAATTTGTTTCTCATAATCCGGGAAGCTGGCAAGTTCAAGATCAACGCTTCTGTAGGTTCAGTTTCTCATGAGGGCAGCTCTGTAATTCCAGGATGATGCGTTTAATGCTATGACTTCACAAGGCAAAAACTGGAAGAGCAAAAGAGACTATCACTAGTTCCCTCCAGCCCTTTTATGTGGTCAATAATTTCATTTTTGAAGGCTCCACCCTCATGACTTAATAACCTCCTAAAGACCCCACCTCTTAATGCTGTCACATTGGCAATTGAGCTTCAACACATAAATTTGGGGGAATATTCAGACCACAGCACAGTCATAGCATCTAATTATAATCAGATAGTCAAATTTTTTTAATTTCTCTCATAAACTCACACTTTGAAAAATCTCTTACAAATGAAACTAAAATGCACACATAAGCAAAACATATGTGCCCTTCGTTATTGAGATACCTGTGGTATTAGACATAAGTTTTTCATTTCTTTTGCTTTCTTCTCCCCTGACTTTCAATATAAAGGAGAAAAATGACATCACTAAAGGAGGCTGCAGATCTCCAGGAAGAGATGAATAAAACCATCGTAATGGCAGAATTGGTCTGGTTCACTTGACTACTCAAAGAAATGTGCATAATTAGCATGTCTCCATAAGAAAATCAAATTAGAAACAAATTTCATCTATTAATTCCCTTTTGTCTTTGCCTTCTTAGGAGTTTTTTTCGTAATCAATTTTTAAGGGATTTTATTTAACTTTTAGTTTTTAAATTTTTAATTATTATGGATACATAATAGCTGTACATATTTGTGGGGTACATGAGATGTTTCGATACAGGCATCAGAGTATAATCATCACATGAGCATAATTGGAGTAACCATCGCCTCAAACATTTATCATTTATTTGTGTTAGTAACATTCCAATTCTACTCTTTTAGTTATTTTAACGTATACAATAAATTGTTGTTAACTGTAGTCACCCTATTGTGCTACTGACCGCTAGATCTTATTCATTCTAACTGTATTCTTGTATCCATTAACTATCCCCTCTTTATCTCCACACCACCTCCCAGACTACCCTTCCTAGCCTCTGATAACCATCATTCTAGTCTCCATGAGTTCATTTTTTACCTCCCATATGTGAGTGAGAATATGCAGTATTATTTGTCTTTCTGGTTTATTTCACTTAACATAATATCCTCCAGTTTCATACATGTTGTTGCAAATGACAGGATCTCATTCTTTTCTATTTCATTGTATATATACCACATTTTTTTTATCCATTCATCTGTTAATGGGCACTCAGGTTGTTTCCACAACTTGGCTATTGTGAATAGTGCTTCAATCATCATGAGAGTGCAGCTATCTCTTCAATATACTGACTTCCTTTCTTTGGGGCACATACTGAGGAGTAGATTGCCAGATCATATGGTAGCTCTATTTTCAGTTGTGTGAGGCAACAACAAACTGTTCTCCATAGCAGTTGTACTAATTTACATTCCCACAAACAGTGTACGAGGGTTCCCTTTTCTCACATCCTCATCAGCATTTGTTATTGCCTGTCTTTTGGATAAAAGCCATTTTATCTGAGGTGAGATGATAGCTCACTGTAGTTTTAATTTGCATTTCTCTCATGACTAGTGATATTGAGCATTTTTTCACATATCTGTTCGTTATTTCTATGTTTTTGAGAAATGTCTAATTATATTTTTGCCAATTTTTAAATTAGATTATTTTTTCCTAGTGAGCAGTTTGAGGTCCTTATAATATTCTGGTTATTAATGTAAGGGCCCTCATTGTAAAAATCACCTTTTCTATATTCAGCATTTTTTGTAATGTGATCAAACATATTTAGCTACAACTGTTAGTTTCATCTCAATTGTTTCAGTTTTTAAATATTATAATATGAAATATTTTGAAAATACTGAAAAGTAAAAAGAATAAATAAACATTTGTGTTCACACCACTAAGATCCAACAAATGGTAATATTTTGCCACGTTTTGGATATTTCAATTTTTCTTAAAAAATGAAGATTTACAAATACAAGTGAAGCTTCCCTGATTCTAGTTCCCTTCTTCCTCTCTATACACAAACATCATCCTGAAATTTGTATGTTACACTGTTACATTTGTGTTCTAATATTTGTTCTATATATATATGTATGCAAATTAAATAAAGTTGAGATGCCAGTACATCTTTGGTATATTGTGGAAGAAGGAATTTTAAGGTTTAGAGAAACAAGAATTTGGGGTGAATTTATCATGTGTTTGGAGTGAATTTATCATGTGTCTGGAGTAAATTTATCATGTAAGTGATGAAAAAAAGCAAATTGTTTTCCTACTCTCACACACTGCAGAACACTTCACCTCTGGTTCCTATATTTTATGGAAACTTCTCCCCACACACAGCAAAGCAGTTCTTTAGTGGACACCAACTGGGCGTTCTACCATTTAAATTCTGATGCTATCTACCTGGAGTTAGCACCAGACCCCACAGGTTAAAGTCTCAGTCCCAAGACTGTCCCCACTTTAGATGCCAATCAGAAACCGCAGGGTATGATTTGTGCTTCTGCCCACCTATAGTTGGCTACAAATTGGGCGTTCCCAAAACTGCCTCCCTGGGTTTAATTAATTTGCTAGAATGGCACACAGAACTCAGAGTGAAACACTTTATTTACACTTATGTATTCATTATTAAGGATATTACAAAGGATACAGATGAACAGTCAGATGGAAGCCGCATTAAGCAAGGTATGGGGAAGGGACACAGAGTTTCCGTGCCCTTTCTGGGGAACACCCTCCAGGGACCTCCACATGTTACCAATCCAGAAGCTCTTTGAACAAATAGAGGCTTTAATGTAGGCATGATTGATTAAATCATTGGCCATTGATGATTATCTCAACCTTCATCCCTGCTCCCCTGCCTGGAGGTTGGGAGTAGATGAGACTGAAAATTCCAACCCTCTGATCACAGGGTTGGTTCGCTTGGCAACCAGGCCCCACCCTAAAGCTATCCAGGAGCTCCCAGCTATCACTCCAATCTTTGGAAATCCCAAAATCCCAAGGGTTTTACTAGCTGTGTGCCAGGAACCATGATCAAAGACTAATATTAGAACAAAATATTCTCCTAGTGTCCCGTTTACAAAGGTTATAGGAACTCTCGTTAGATTTCCAGCCACTTTCTGGAATAATTTGGGCTTCCTCCAGCCCAAAGGTTATGGCCAACAAGGTGAAACCCCCGTCTCTACTAAAAATGAAACAAACAAAAAAATTAGCCAGGCGTGGTGGCACACGCCTGTAATCCCAGCTACTTGGGAGGCTGAGGCAGGAGAACTGCCTGAGCCTGGAAGGTGGAGGTTGCAGTGAGCCAAGACCCTGCCACTGCACTAAAGCCTGACTGACAGAGTAAGACTCTGTCTCAAAAAAAAAAAAAAAAAAAAAGAAAGAAAGAAATACCATTACACTAAAACTGAATTTTTACAAATTATCATTCACCTTAACAAATATTACACCTTCCTCTCGGTGAGCAGTTTCCCTTTCTCTGTTTTGTCCCTTTACCTGAAAAATCCCTTTCTTGCCTCACAGTTTTACCTCATTTGGCTTCTATTAAAGGATGTGCTCATTTTTCTTTCTTAATTTTCTGATCTTTTTTTTCTGTGACTTTTACTGGTTCTATTTCTTCTCCATCACCCCTCCCACCGACACACATCGCCAATGTCAGCCATTGCTCATATTCTCTTTACATGATACATATTTTTGTCTAGAATTTATGAGGAAAGTGGACTCCAGTCTAGGAATTTTGAGGAGAAAGAGATTTAATACAGGAAGTTAAAAATGTACACATTAGGGCCGGGCGCGGTGGCTCACGCTTGTAATCCCAGCACTTTGGGAGGCCGAGGCGGGCGGATCACGAGGTCAGGAGATCGAGACCACAGTGAAACCCTGTCTCTACTAAAAATACAAAAAATTAGCCGGGCGTGGTGGCGGGCGCCTGTAGCCCCAGCTACTTGGAGAGGCTGAGGCAGGAGAATGGCATGAACCCGGGAGGCGGAGCTTGCAGTGAGCCAAGATCACGCCACTGCACTCCAGCCTGGGCAACAGAGCGAGACTCCGTCTCAAAAAAATAAAAATAAAAAAAAAAATAAAAATAAAAATAAAAAATAAAAATAAAAATAAAAAAAAAATGCACACATTAGGCCGGGCACGGTGGCTCATACTTGTAATCCCAGCACTTTGGGAGCCTGAGGTGGGCGGATCACAAGGTCAGGAGTTCTAGACCAGCCTGGCCAACATAGTGAAACCCTGTCTCTACTAAAAACACAAAAATTATCTGGGCATGGTGGCACATACCTGTAGTCCTAGCTACTTGGGAGGCTGAGGCAGGAGAATCGCTTGCACCTAGGAGGTGGAGGTTGCAGTGAGCCAAGATCACACCATTGCACTCCAGCCTGGGCAAGAGAGTGAGATTCCATCTTGAAAAAAAGAAAAGAAAAGAAAAAAAAAAGGTACACATTTGTAAGGCTGGAGGAAGCCCAAATTATTCCAGAAAGTGGCTGGAAATCTAACGAGAGCCCACAGGGGTGAGGTAAGGCCACCAATGAGAAGTCAGACAACAGTTGCCAAGGGATGTAAGGACTGCGCCCTCTGAACACCATGAAACTGCCTCGCCTTGAAATAATCTACCCCGAAACTATGCAAGAAAGAAATTCTGAGGAATTCGTTCCGGGCTTCTTTCCTATGAGACAAAGGAGAAGGAGGGAACAGACAGGAGCACTGCTGAGTTGACAAAAGACAACCCAGTTGTTTTCAAGGATGTAAACCCACCACCCTAGAAACACTCATCCCTAATCTGAGCCTTAAATAAAAAAAAATAAAAAAATAAAAAAACCGTATCATTCTGATTTTGCCAAGATAATCTCAAACTTGAATCCGAAACAAAATCTTTACAATAGTCTGTCTCCCACTTTTCTCTTCTGACGCTGGGATTGTATCCTCCAGAGTCTTTGACTTTTAAATCAGGAGGTCAAATTTTATTTCTTCTTTTTCATAATCTGTGAATTTCATTGTTTTCTACTTTCCATAGTCGATTTCTTTCTTCTCAACCATGCTGCAAGCATAATACTTCAAGTTATAATTACCCATTTCCTGTATTTCTATATTCAGATCTCCATGCCTTTGCAGTATATTTGTCAGCCTTTCTGCATGCTATGCAAGTCTAGATTCAAAAATATGGCTCTGCTGATAAAAACCCTTGTGTGGTTCTCCATGTCCTCAGAATAAAGTCCAAAATTCCCATGAGGCCCTCTGTTCTGCTCCAACTTACCCATGTGTTTTTATCTCTGACAGTCATAATGGGCTGCTCCCTGCAGTGAACACACTGTACTAATGTCCATCTCTTTGATTTATTTATAATTACCATGAACTACAATGCCCTTATCATCTTTTCTCATCAGAATCTGCCCCATCTCAAGTGTGATCTTCCCGTGATCTGCCAGAACTTCAGCCTGCTTTGATGACTTGCTTTCTCTGAAATCCCGAATCTGTCAACACATACTTTTGCATTTATCCTTATACTATTTTTCAGTGTTGTTTAATTTAATTCACTCATTAATGATTATCATCACTGTGCCAGAAACTGTACTGGGCACTACTTAAATACTCCATGTTCATTTGCTTGGTCTCTCCAACTAAACTGTGACTTCCTTGAGGCCAGGATTATATTTTACGTGTTTCTTCTGATCTGTATGTCGTCCAGCCCAACTTATTCTACATACAAGATGTTCAACAGATCTTACTAAATTGTATTAAATTGGTCTCAAATTTGGCAAGAGAAAATAAGAAAATGAATTTATTGAATTAAAAGGGGAAAATAGAATGGAATTAGGAATCATCATTAGACATGTCATTGTCAGATTGGTTCATATTAAACCTCAAGCAGAATAATAGCACTGCCTTCACCACAGTAATTTTCTTCTTCAAATTTTGCCAGAACATAGCTTTCCAGAAAGAAAGAGATTTTTAAGTTATGCATGTGTGGAGAACTTAACAACACAGGGTGGTTGAATTCTCACACGCTTAGTTCATAATATATAAAAGGTAATAGCCCAAAGCTTAATTTTGAATTCTGAAAAATGCATCTATTATTTTTCCTTTAACTGTTCTACCTAAAGGACCCTGCCCTTTGACAAGCTTGTGAACAATAAATTATAAAACAGAGAGAACTTTCCCCTGTCCTGGTAAGTAATAAATGCTTTCTATCTTTCCTGGTAGAGCAATCAAATATCATTATGTATTGGCTTACTTTGTTAAATCTTCTTTTAATAATAATAAGGTCTCCCATTTTTTAAAGCTTTGTTGACATACAAAATGCACAAATTTAATGTTTATAATTTGATAAGTTGTGACATATGTATACATCCATGAAACCACTAGTACAATCAAAATAGTGAATATAAACATCAACCCCCAAATCCTCCCAGAGCCAACCAGTGACCTGTTTTAGTTACTACAGATTAACTTGAATTTTCTAGAGTTTTACATAAATAGAACCATGCAGTATGTACTATTTATTGGTTGACTACTTTCACTCAGTATAAATCTTTTTATTTTTCCCATATTATGGTATATAACAATGGGTCATTCCTTTTTGTTGCTAAACTTTTTTCAGTCAGCATAATTACTTTGAAATTTATCCATGTTGTTGCATATATCAATAGTCTACTCGCTTTTAGTATTGAGTAATAGTCTATTATATAAATATTACACAATTTCTTTATCCACTCATCTGTTCATGGCATTTAGGTTGTTGCCAATTTTTGGCTATTGCTAAAAAAACTGTCATAAACATTGTGTATAAGCCATGTATGGAAATACACCTTGCTTTCTCTTGGGTAAATTCTTAGGCATAAGTTAGCTGAGTAATATTTTAGGCGTATATTAAACAATTTAAAAATTGTCAAACTGTTTTTAAAGTGGCTTGGCCATTTTATGTTCATAGCAATAGTATATGAGAATTCAGTTTCTTGACAACTTCACTAACACTTGGTATTGTCAGACTTTAAAATTTTAGCCATTCTAGTAAGTGTGTAGTGGTATATTGTGGTTTTAACTTAAATTTACCTAATACATAATGACACTGAGCATTTTTATAGGTCTATTTTCCATTCGTGTATCTTCAATGCGAAGTGTCTCTTCGAATATTTTACCTATTTTAATTGGAATTTGTTTTGCTATTATTGAAGTTGGAGAGTTCTTCATATATTCTGTATATGATCTTTAATCAGATCTTTATCAGATATGTCTTATAAATATTTTCTTCTAGTCAATGACTTTTTAAATTTTCTTCCTGGTACCTTTTAATGAGCATTGTTTTTAAATTTTTGATATACTACATTTTACCAATTTCTTATTTTATGGGCTGTGCCTTAGTATCATGTTTAAGAAACCTTTGCCTAAGCTGAAGTCACAAAGATTTTCTAAGACATTTTCTTCTACAATAATTATTGTTTTAGTTCTACATTTGTGTTTGTGATTTGTTTCAATGGCTTTTGTTCATGTTGTAATATATAGATTACAGTCCGTTTTAAAAAAACATTTTTATATGTGGATTTCTAATAGTTCTGTCACTATTTGTTGAAAAGATTATTCTTTAACCAAAGAATTGTGTTTGTATAGTCGTCAGAAATCAGTTGTCCATGTATGTAAGAGTTTATTTTTGTACCCCCTATACTGTTTCATTTATCTATCTTGACACCAGTACCAGTATCATGTTCTTGATGGCATCACAAGTTTCAAAATTCATTAGTATTATCCCTTTATCTTTTTTTAATTTTTCAACTTCTTTATTTATTTTACTATCTTAGATCTTTGACATTTTCACATGAATTTTGGAATTAGCTGTCAATTTCTACAAAAACACATGCAGAGATTTTGATTGGGATTACATTGAACGTTCTAAAGATCAATTTGGGGCAAATTATCATCTTAACAATATTAAGTGTTTTGGTTCATGGGCATGTGGTATATCTCCATTTACTTAGGTCTTCCTTAATTTCTGTCAACAGTATTTTATAGCTTTCCAAGTGCAGGGTCCTGCACATCTTTTTTTTAACCCAGAAATACCTCATTTTATTTTATATTTTTGATATTAGTCTAAATGGTATCATTTTATGTAATTTTAATTTATGGTTGTTTATTGATGGTGTATAAAAGCTTATTTCGGCATATTGGCTTTGCATTTTTGTACCTTGCCAAAAATTACTTATTAGTTCTAGTAGTGCTTTTGCAGATTCCTTTGGGTTTTCTACATAGGGGATCATGTTGTCTGCAAAAACAGACAGTTTGGATGGCCTTAATTTCCTTTTCTTGCCTTATGTAATAAGAAAATAGTCCTATATATTTACACATCTAGTTATCATTTCCAGTTCTCTTCATCCCATTTTGTAAATCCATATTTCCATCTGCCGTCATTTTCCATAGATTTCTATTAACATTTCTTGTAGTATCATCTGCAGGTGATTTTTGTTTAGTTTTTGTGTGTCTGAAAAAGTTTTAATTATTTTTATTTGGAATATAGTTTCACGCAGTAGAGAATTCTAGGCTGACATTTTTTTTCTTTCAATGTAAGATGTTATCCTGCATACTGTTTTTGTCAAGAAATTGGCTGTCACTCCACGTTTGTTCCTCTGCATATCACAGGACTTTTTTCTCTGAAGGCTTTAAAGACTTTCTATGTATCACTGGGTTTGAGCAAATCGATTATATTTTGCCTTGGTGTGCTTGTGTCTTTTTATATTCTTGGATCTTTAATATCAATTTGGAAATGTTTTCTAGCATTCTTTCTTTAATCTTTGCTATGCTCCTCCCCCTTGAAGATTCCAATTACTTCTGTATTAGACACTTGAGGTTGTCATAGCTCAATGATTCTCTTTTTTGCTGTTTTCCTTTTTTTCTCTCTCTCTTTTCTTTTGTATAATTTATGTTGCTGTGTCGTGAAGTTTCTTAACCTTTACTTCTGCAGTGGCTAATCTGCTTTTAATTCTATCCAGCATATTTTAATGTCACACATTGTAGTTTTCATTTTTAAAAGTCTGAGTATTTTAAAAATTATCTTTCCCATTTCTACTTAATGTTTTGAACACATAGAAAACCTCTATAATTACTCTTTTTAATGTTCGCGTCTGCAAATTTTAACATTTGTGCCAGTTATGGGTCTATTTCGATTATTTTATTCTCATTATGGATCACATTTTCCTAATTTTTGGAAGGTCTGATAATCTTTGATTGGATGTCAAATGCGAATTTTTTCTTTGTTGGGTGCTGAATATATATGTATTTCCATAAATATTCTTGAGCTTTTTTCTGAATACAGTTAAATTATGTGGAAACAAAATCTAAGATCTTGTTTTCATAATTTGTTAGATGCCAGTAACATTTATTCTAAGATTAATTACTTCCCATTACTAAGATGGGACTTTCTGAGTACTCCACCCAGTGCCTTGTGAATTATGACGTTTTCCAGTCTGGCTAGTGAGAATAGGCACTATTCCCAGCCCTCTGCGATACCAGTAGTTTTTTCTCTAATCCTCTTGGATGTGCTAATCAGTACCCTGCGAATACTCAAAGAGGAAACTCCACATCTGTGGGGTTATTTATGCATGCTGTTCTTTATTTATGCACCTGGGCTGTACTTATGTTCTCCCTCCCTTCACCACATCCTGGAAACTCTCTCAAAGCAACAAGCTGGGGAAGCAATAAGACTCACCTCATTTGTTACTAGTTAATTAATTAAAAGTCACTGTCCTTTATTCCCTGATGGCCGATGTTTTAAAAATTATCGTTTCAAATATGTTAGTGTTTGTTCTTTGTTTGTTTATTTTAAGCAGGAGGGTAAATCTGTTCCTTGTTACTTTATCTTGGTTGAAAGCAGAAGTCCTATTTCGCTTCTCTTAATATTGATGGAGATAAATAGGTTTAAGATATTTTTTATCTTAGAGAATTAAAGATGAGAGATATATACTTGCCAAATTCTTAGAATAAAATAAAATTAAAAAACATACTGACAGGAGTCTAGATTGTCCTCGATATAATATTTTTCAAAAATAAATGTGTTCAGACACAAAACAAATGAATATAACTGCTGAATATACACACAAAAATTCATAAATACTAGTTAGCAAATGGCAGAAATATATTAAAATAACAATACATCATAACCATAAAATTAAGAATTATTTTGGACATCAGTTAACATTGTAGATCTCTTATAAAATATTTGAGTACAGACTTGGAATTTTAACAAAACTGGTTCAAATCCCAACAATATCACTTACTTGCTATGTAATTTGGGGTATGTTTCTTATCTCTTTTCATAGGCACTTTATCTTGGCTAAAAAACTGACCTCATTAAGATTATAAGAAGAGTAAATAAAGCACTGTTTGGTGCACTTGAACAGAAGTTTTGGAATGCCACTTATTGTTTTAAGTTACTTTCTAGGATTGTGTAGAAATTGCAAAGTTAGTGGTGATCTGCTCCAATTTCTCACTCTCCAGGGATTTTTTTCAGAGATGTGCACTCAGCTTTTACTTTGTACACTACCAGTCAAAGAAATTTGTATATTTAAAAGCTAAAGGATTTAGGGTTAGGTGTGAAAGCATTTTATAAATCTTGGACACTATTATATTGTTAGACTAAAAGCACAATTTGATAGTTCACTCAGACATTTATAAGATTTGACTAAGCTTTAAATGCATTCTGCAGATGCAATCTACAACCGTTTACAGCTAAATGAGTGCTTAGCCCATGCTAACCCAGTGTCCTCTGTCCCAGTCAAGAAGAACAGATGGCCTCCTTTACAGCTGTTTCTCCTTGTTGGAATCATTTTAGGCAATGGTTTTTACTTCATTTAACTGTCTCATAATTCATGCATATATTAATTTATACACACAATGAATAGATATGCAACTGATACATAAGACGTATTGCCTAGGCCTATGCAAAATGCTGAGTGGGAAAAATAGCATGATGTTTGTTCCCAGGAAAGACCAGACAGACAAGCAAAGAAAAAAAAAAAAAAGGCTGGGCCCCAGTGGCTCACACCTGTACTCAAGTACTTTGGAAGAAGGAAGTGGGTGGATTGCTGGAGCTCAGGAGTTCGAGACCAGCCTGGGCAACATGATGAGCCCCTGTGTAGCCTGGCATGGTGGCTCACGCCTGTAATCCCAGCACTTTGGAAGGCTGGGGCAGGAGGATTGCTTGGGCTCAAGAGTTTGAGACCAGCCTGGGCAACATGGTGAAACTCTGTCTCTACCAAAAATATAAAAAATTAGCTGATGCGGTGGCATGTGCCTAAGGTCCCAGCTACTCAGGAGGCTGAGGTGGGAGGATCGCTTAAGCCCGGGGGGCAGTGGCTACAGTGAGCCCAGATCATGCCAGTGCACTCCAGCCTGGGTGACAGAGTGAGACCATGTCTCAGAAAAAAAAAAAAAAAAAAAAATATATATATATATATATATGTATATATGTATGTATGTGTGTATATATATGTATATATGTATGTATATATATGTATATATGTATGTATGTATATATGTATATATGTATGTATGTATATATGTATGTATATATGTATATATGTATGTATGTATATATATGTATGTATATATATTTGTATATATGTATGTATGTGTATATATATATATATAAATTGAAAATACAAACATCGGCCGGGCGCGGTGGCTCACGCTTGTAATCCCAGCACTTTGGGAGGCCGAGGCGGGCGGATCACGAGGTCAGGAGATCGAGACCACGGTGATAACCCCGTCTCTACTAAAAATACAAAAAAATTAGCCAGGCGTGGTGGCGGGCGCCTGTAGTCCCAGCTACTTGGAGAGGCTGAGGCAGGAGAATGGCGTGAACCCAGGAGGCGGAGCTTGCGGTGAGCCGAGATTGCGCCACTGCACTCCAGCCTGGGCGACAGAGCGAGACTCCGTCTCAAAAAAAAAAAAAAAAAAAGAAAATACAAACATCAAACTAGATGTCATGGTAACAAATTAATGCTGAGCTCCAAGAAGAATGAATTGTTATGGACTGGAGTAGTCAGGAGAAACTTCATGTAATAGGTGGCTGCTGAGCTGGGACTTCAAAGTTGAGAACAAGCTGAAATTGTGGAGATGAGGTTATGCCAGCGAAGAACCATGATGAGAGCAAAATCAAAGAGACACGGGATATGTGGGATGTTAGAGGCAATGAGTGGACTAGGATTGGTCCCGCTGGCTGGTTTCTAGTGATATTTGGGAAAGTATTATGGGAGATAGATTCGGAAAAATAAATTCAGGTAGTGGAAGACTTTATCCTGCAGGTACTGAGGAGTGTGGCAGAGATTTGCTAGTTGACACCAATACTCATTACCCATTCTTTCTGTGTGGTCATCGAAATTCCTGGTTTAACTGGATGCATGGGTGTTCGCAACAAAAAGCATTTACAACCCTTCCTTGTAGCTGTGTGGTGTCAATGGAAGTGGTGTGCGCTTCTGAGTAGGTCCTTAAAGGGAAGAGGTATGCTTCCTTCCCTTTAACTTTCCCTGTTGTCTGGCCTATTGTGTGAAATATGGAAGTAGGCTGCTACTTGGGTCCATGTGAGCAAAGCAAACACTTCAGCGTTGTAGAGTAGCCAGAGAGAAGGATCCCGAGTCCCAGACAGACACCTTCAGAGAGCCATAGTTCGGGCTACTCACATATGCATTTTATGAGCTAAAATTTCACTTCTATTTTGTTTAAGCCACTGTATTTTGAGATCTCTAACGTAGCAGCCAAAATTTTGAATTAAGCTATTGCTTCCTCGTAGTCCTCATGATAGCCATGCAAGGCCTAGGGTGGCCAGTGGCCCCTGAGTTTCGCGTATCCTAACATGTCTTATAAAGAACATATACATGAATGAGTTGGGAAACTCTGCCTTTCTTACAACAAGGAACCTCTGGAAGTGTTTGAGTAAGGAAGCAGCAAGATAAGAATAAAGTTTCACAAGAATTAATCTGAGCGACAGCAGATCAGTGTTGCCTGGGGCTAGGAGTGGGGAATGCAGGATTTATCACAGATGGGCAAGAGGAAACTTTTTGACATGATGAAAATGTTCTAGGTCTTGAATGTGGTTGTGGTTACATGAGCATATATAGTTGCCAAAACTAAATAACTGTATACTTGAAAGGGGTATATTTATTAGGGGTGTGTGTGTGTGTATGTGTGTGTGTGTATATATATATGTGTATACACATATATATACACATATATATACTGTGTGTGTTTTAAAAATCTCAATAAAGTTGATTGAAGAACTTAATTTGGGCTGGGCACGGTGGCTCATGCCTGTAATCCCAGCACTTTGGGAGGCTGAGGTGGGCAGATCACGAGGTCAGGAGTTCAAGGCCAGCCTGGCCAACATAGTGAAACTCCATCTCTACTAAAAATACAAAATATTAGCCAGGCGTGGTGATGCACACCTGTAATCCCAGACGCTTGGGAGGCTGAGGCAGGAAAATTGCTTGAACCCAGGAGGCAGGGGTTGCAGTGAGCCGAGATCGCACCACTGACTTCAGCCTGGGCAACAGTGTGAGACTCTGTCTCAAAAAAAAAAAACAGAACTTAATTTGCCTGTGTGTGTATGTGTGTATACAAGATACTTTAGATAATTTATACTTGTTCTTGGGAAATAATAGTAGGAATGAGGTTAAACAAGAGCATCATTTTGATTAGGCCTGGTGATATTGATTTACATGTAGGAGAATTTGGCTTTTCTATGTAAAGAATCATCTGAGCTTCACCACAGGCCGGTGAAGATACTATGCCACAAAATGGGGAGAGTGGAAGTACAGCTCTGCCACATATTTGCTAAGTAAATTTATTCAGTCTCTTGGAGTCCCTCTTGTTCATTTGTAAAATAAACTGAGGTGCCTGCAAATTGCAAATGAGTTGTGAAGAACAGAGAAAATAAGTGTAAAGCACCTCCTACAGGTGCCTGGTAACTAGTACGCACCCCTGAAAGTATGAGATAAAGAATGATTCCAATGAACACACAAAAATAGAAAAAGAAAAGCTTTCAAGATCAAGATGATACCAAAGATTCTCCTATATATGTTTCTAGGATGTGAGGAAATGAGAACTCAGTTCATAGGGGAGACAAATCTACTTGTAAATCTCAGGATGACAATAGGAAGGGGGTTGGGTGAAGCAACATAGCAGTTGGCAGTGTTTTTAAAAAGGGGCAGCTTCTTTGCCAGAGAAGATTCAGTAGTATAGTCATTTCTTGTTTCTTTACCTCCCTTGACTCATCCACAGGAGTGGGAGTTCAGACAAAAGGAATCTTCTGTGGCAATCTATTTAAGATTCTCCTCATATAAGATTTGGTTCCCAGCCCATTTTCTGTCAGGCTTCCTGAGATAGGAAAGCAATGCATAAAAATTCTCAGGCTTGACAGTGAATTCTCCTGAGCTCCAGACTGAAATTTACAGCTGCCTGTAGACGTCTCCATCTGCATGTCCTGCAGGCATCTCCAACTCTGTGTCTCAGACCAAATTAATTACCCTCTCATACTCCTTCCCCTCCAGTGTTCCATCTAGGTTAATGCCATTGCCAATTTGCCAGGCGCAAAATCCAGAAAGTTCAGTTCTTTTACTTCTTGGCCCACACTCCCTGAGGTCTATCTACTGCCAATTTTTTGTGGATTCATCCTGTTGTGATCTGTTTTATGCACTCTGTTTTTTGACTTCCATTGTTCTGGCGAGGATCCTTATCCCTCTCCAGGACCACAATGACAGCAATCTATTCAGTCTCCTGCCAGGGCCTGCAGTGTGTACAACTCTCGAGCGCTCCACTTACCTAGACTGTGGTCAATGGTGGCCCACCCACCCAGGAGCTGCAAAATGACTATAACTGTCTCCTGGTCCCCTCTTTCTCACTTGGCTAATCCAGTTAAATTAATGAAATAGTCATCATTTCTCTTTCTGAAATCGCTTCGGTGACTGACTTTGAGCCACAGAACAAAGCACCCAAATTCAAATTTCATTCATTTCCTCTCCCATGGCGCCTCTTCAAGCATTCTATGGTCTAACCACATTGAACCATAAGTCATAACTCCAAAATAATGTATACCTTTTAACCTCAAACTCATGGCTCATGGAACGTTTTCCACGAGCCAGCTAGACTCCACTGCTCCTTCTGATCCAGCTTGAAGGCCATCTCCTTGGCATAGCTGCCTTAATTCCACTTTACTCCATCTCTTATTCTTAAGAAGGGCCCCACTCACTGCATATTCCCTTATTTATTTTTCCTGTGGTTAGCACAAGTGTCTCTAACTCAGATTCTACAGTGTTTAAGGACAGACATCATCTCTTGTTGCCATCTCTGGGTCTCCAGGGCACTTTGAATGGACTGTTAACCAGTCTAAAAATAATCTTCTTAAGTTTCTACTTTTAAAAATGATTTATTTTTACCAAAGAAAGCTTTTAAAAATTCCCAAACAGTTAAGTTTTGTTTGCAATGTACCCAAACAGTGAACTCCCTCAGCTCTACTGCATTAAATACACTTTTTTAACTCCCTTGCAGTTTTATTATTCCAGGTGCACTGCTACCATAAGAGGGTTTTTGGGCTACTGCTATAAATGTCATTCATTCCCATTAAGCAAGTGTATTATATACAAAATGATTGTCTAAATTTATGTTGACCATTCTAGAGGGTAGTAAATCACGTAATACATCAAAATATCTGAGGTCTAAAAATGTAGAAAGAAACTTTTATAATTTGAGGATTTTCATTTTACTGAGCCCAACATATTATATGCTTGCTCTTGCTGTGACTGTAAGACATATCAAAAAAAGAAGCAGCTAAATTTGACCATTATACAAATAATTCAAACAAAACTCATAGATAGCTATCTCAGTTATGTGGGTATTTTAGGTGAAATTACAGGGACTTGGGGTATTGAGGAAGTTATTAAAAGGGATGCTTTTGGCTCTGAACAAGGAATGTACTCAGTTTTCATTAAAATCTATGGAAGATTTTAAACATGGCAGTCAATTTCAAGGATTGCATTCCTTGACTCATTTGAAGAGAATTTGAAATTAACTAAGAGACTCATATTCTCTTAAAAATTAATAATAGTTATAAAACTGTGATATGCAAACATTGAAAAGATAAATTAACACAAATGGGCATATTTTTATATTATCTCAAACAAGTATACTATTTAACATTTAGGTAAAAAGCAAAAGTGAAAAATGGGCATCTTTTTGAGTCTTCTCAGTGAAAATACATATTCTTATAGGTCCATTCCGGAGATTGGAAATCAATATTAATACTTTATGCAATCATTCTTTCTCATGTTTTTCTCCCCTTGATAATCTTCTCACGTGGCATAAGTGCTTGTAATGTATTAAAAAGTAGGCAGAGACAAGTCATTACTCTCTAGAAAATATTTATTGACACATTTTAATTTTCTTTCCATATTCTGAGAAATAAACAAAATACACAAAATACAGTAAAATGCACTTTTCCCATTTCAAATAAATATACTATACTCTTGTAAAAAATTTAATAATCTGTGTAATTTGCCACAGTATATTAATCAGTGAAATAAAACAAAGAATCTCTAAATTGTCACGTTTTAATGATTCTCACAAGCATTTTTCTGGAGAAAAAGCACTATTTTCTGTAGAATTTATATTGACTTGGAGACTATTGTTTCTTGTTTGGGAAGGCAAAGATAAGCTTTTTAAAAAGTGTTTAGTGTCAAAAAGAGTCTTCATTTGGGAGAAAAACAGCATACAAGTCCTTTCTGAATCAACTAAGTTACGTGCAAATTTTCTTGTTAATACTTTCTAAAGCCCAGACTACATTCTGAATAATGATTCCTATGTATCACACTGGTAATTTTCAAAATTAGTGGTTAAGTATTTAAATTAACAGTTATATGTGTAATATAAGCCCAGGACAGAATATTAAAGCTCTATTAACAGGAAAGGCTAAAAATAATGATGCCATACAGGACAAATTTTCCTTTTCATGATGGTTATTCTTAACATTATCAGAACTGAAATCGACTGAATTATACAGATTTAACACAGACTTATATACAAATAGATCCCTGATCAGTTTAAGACAATGTGTTAGCTTGTTCTTTTAAGTGGTAAGAATATTTTAGTAACCAGCAAAAATCACATTTAGGTAGTCACCAATATTGAAAGTTTTCTGATATATAATTTATTTAGCATCAAAAGAATAGATCACTGGGTAATAAAAGTTATTAGTATTTTCTAACTTCCTATGTTAGCATTTAATTAGTACTTTATATACTAGTTGGTAGAAGTAAGTCAACCTTTACTATAGCTCCAGTCCCACCATATGTGACTCGTTTGCATGGATGCAGAAATGCTAATCAAACCATGCTGCCTCAAAACATAACTGTGTTCAGTAAAAGTCATACACAGGCTACACAGTGGGTATGACATCTGTCTTCTGCATTTTAAGGGCATCAATTTTTGTCCAGGTGGTGACTTATGACATGAAACTTTTCCCTCCTCATTTTAACGCATAGAATAGTATATGCTTAGGTGTTATTTTATGGCAACATTTTTATTTCTACATATTTCTGAAACACATAGTATGTACTCAAAAATTCACAAGTCCAATAAAAGAAGTTTGTGGTTTTCTTCTGTGACATTTCTTTTTATAACTCCTCCATCTCAAAGTGTGTATTAAAGCTGTTTGCCATGGATGTGTGTTCAAAGATTCTTGACAGGCTTGGTTTCAACAGTTCTACTGAGGGACATGACAGGTGCTGAGAGTTGTCATTCTTCAAGGACATCATTTGGTCTGTCCCAGGCTCCCTTCTATCATAATACAGAGCCCAGAGCAGAGTAATCGTGAGAATCATGGCCAGGATTTGTGTCACCCCAATGGAGATTCCCAGAAACCTCAGCACCTGCAGTTGTTTGGTTCCTCTCAAAAAGGAATACATTTTCTTCCCACAACCCTGTAAAAGAAATACACGGTCAGCATTACTTTAGATATGTTACAGAAGGCCAAAAATAGTTAATGAAAGCAAACAATCTGTATCAGTTAATGAAATCAGACTATTTGGATCATAAAGTTTAAGACAGTGGTTCTCCTCAGGGAAAGCTGATGAGAAGAAGGAGAGAGGGTGGTGTGTAGCTTTTGAAAAGCATGTCCAGCTGATTCCGATGAGCCAACCCCTTCTTTTGTCTTTCTCAAAACCTGAAATTGAGACATAAAACCCAACATCTAAAGCAGGGGTTGACAAACTTGTTTTCTTTTTTTAGAGAGCCAGATAGTAAATATTTTGGGCTCTATGGGCCATATGGTCTCTATGGCAACTACTCATCCCTGCCACTGTCACAAGAAAGCAGCCATAGACGATAAGTGAATGAATGAATGTGGCTGGGTTCCAGTGAAACTTCAAACACATCAAAAGGCATTAGGCCAGATCTGGCACACAATGTTTATGATTTAATAATACTTAACGCCCGTTTGGTAAAGTCGCTTCTCTGGCCGCCTTAACCTATTTGATACAAACACAAGAAATTTGCACAAACACAGACATACACATACATTCTGTGGGAAACTAACATAGACATCACAAAGACAACTCACTGAAATTTAAGTATTTTTCAAACAGTTCCACTCAAATATTCTATGAGAACTCATTCACCTTAGGTTTATGTGTCATTTTAATAAGCATCTTTATATGACACAGTGATACAGGAGATAGAAATTATTTAGGCAGAGAGTGAGGGTAAAAGAGTCCTCGGCGGAATTTCCCTTTTAACAAAAAGCAGCTCCAAAATCATTAAAAGAACTTCCTGAAAAATCGAGCTGTAGACATAGACAAGCAAGCTGGAAGCTTGCACAGGTGAATGCCAGCAGCTGTGCCAATAGAAAAGGGCTTGCTGGGGACCAGTTATGTTCAACATGGAGGCTCTATCATCCCTTGTCTTTGTGTATACAGTGAAGAAACAGGTAATATGGTGCCAGCCAAGTAGAGGACCATCTGCATAATAAAAGATTAGGGTGGGGGTGGCCAGATTTTCACGCACTATGCGAATGGTACACCTGGTCCGACCAATCTTTCGTGCCCTGTGTAAGTCAGACTCCGCCTCCTCAAGCTCATCTTTAAAACCCGTTTCATTTTGCTGTGGACCAGAAAACACACTCGGGAACCCTCTCTTTAGGAGAGAGCTCTTCTCTTTCTTGAGCCTATTAAACCTCCACTCTTAACCTCACTCCTTGTGTGTTCACATCCTTGATTTCCTTGGCCTGAGACAACTAACCTTGGGTATTACCCCAGATGAATGATGCCACTTCAACAGTATAGTATAATGGTTAAGATTATGAACGGCTATGTGATTTGGGGCCAGTTACTTAATCTCTCTGTGCTTCAGTTTTCTTGTCTAAAAACATAGACTATAATAGTGCTTACCTGTCTGAGATGCTGGGAGGATTAAATGCACGGACACATTTTAACACTTAGAATAGTGCCTCATACATGTTAAGAACCCAGTAGGTACAATCTCTTGTCTGATATGTCAGTTCACAGATTAGAAAGTAGAAAGATCAAATTAAAAATAGATGGAAAATCTATGATTAGCAGATATTAATGGAAAAGTACGAGGCACAACACTTCATGAAAGAGTATGAAAACACCAGAAGCACAGCATTATGTCACCAGTGAGTACTTCTGCATAGCTCTACCCTACAAGAGCAAGGTGGCTGCTACTGTTTTACAGGACAATGAGATAACTGTCCAGAATGATTACTTGCTACTGAGATGTTAGATCATTAGCTTCCTGATGAAGCAGAGAAATATTTTACATAGTTTGAGAAGAGTCACCTCAAAATTTGTTAAGTTAAAAAGGTTTGGCTTCAGACATCTGGAAAATCAATTTGCATAGCAACTTCATTTAACATCATTACCAAATAATGTGGCACTATTTTCTCACATCTATCTTTGAAGAAATTGATATAAAACAGCCTTGGATCATGTTTAGCTGATTCCTTACCAATGTGCTCAGTACTTAGTACAAAAATGGATTTTTAGTGAATAAAGAATTAGCATGAATATATTAATATTTTAGTAATAATAATTATAATAGATTTCAGAATTAGAGGTAAACTGGCTGGGCATGGTGGCTCACGCCTGTAATCCCAGCACATTGGGAGGCTAAGGCGGGCAGATCACTTGAGGTTTACAGTTCGAGACCAGTCTGATCATCATGGTGAAACACTGTCTCTACTAAAAATACAAAAATTAGCTGGGCATGGTGAATGCCTGAAATCCACCAAGCATGCCTGAAATCCCAGCTACTCGGGAGGCTGAGACATGAGAATTGCTTGAACCCGGGAGGCAGAGGTTGCAGTGAGCTGAGATCGCCCCACTGGACTCCAGCCTGGGCGACAGAGGGAGACCCTGTCTCAAAAAAAAAAAAAAAAGATTTAGAGGTAAACCATTCAAGGATACAAAATTTCAGTTAGGAGGAATAAGTTCAAGAGGTCTACAATACAACGTGGTGACTATAGTTAATAACAATGTATTAGTTATTCAAAAAAGTAAACCATTCAATAAATATATATGCTGATGATTCAACTCTGTGAAATGCTGTCAGTCAATTACTTGATTTTTACCCTTTCAATAGTCTCTGGGGCTTAAACTGTATCTATATTGGCTTAAGATCTCCTACCTCTTTAGACTAATTCATTTTAAGCTAAGAAACTGTGCCAGACAAGTAATGTTTCCTTTTCAAATCTGTGAATAAAACAAGGCAGAGGTTGATAATTAAGTACAGTTTATTATGTTTCATATCTTGGCACTGTTTAAAGTCTATTTCAGTTTATCTTAAACAATCACATTTATTTTTAAAATGGTACTGTAAATTCTATCACCTAGGATGGTTGGGGAATGAGACCTATTAATACTGAACACTCTAGAATGGGAGGGGTCCTTGGAAGTCATGAATTCAACTTACTAACTTTTAAAAACATGGCAAAAAAGCACTTGTAGAGTGACATACCAAAACTGGCATGGGAAGGACCTCCAAAGAATCTCTACTCATGTAATCAATGAAAACAATGGCAAAAAACCTGTTAGCCTCAATTTTTCTAGAATTCTGGAAATTAACCAAAGTCTTGCAGCAATCTGAGGAGGGTTTATTCACGAAAAGCCGCCGAATCTCATTAGGAACAGCTATGGAATTTTCATTTGCCCTATTCCCATCCCTGCTCCCCTCAGTAGCCTGGAAAGCCAAGAGCCTGCAATCCTGGTGAGAACTGGCAGCCTAGCCGCCACCAGAGGGCGCAGAATGGGGTTGCAGCTCCTTCAAGGCGCCTTTCCCAGACTGTTACTATATGGCTGGTCTGGCCTGGAAGACCCCGCTCAGGAGGATGTCTTTATTTGACCGGAACTTGAAGCTCGACTAGGGAACAGTCTCCGGTCCCTCCCTCCCCAGGAGGTTACCAACGACAGTTAGAGGTAACTATTGATCTCTGAGGCTGCCTGAGGCAGTTGGTAACAGTTGTGCACATGGGGGCTTGACAAAGCTGACATATTCGTGGGGATCTCGAAAATTACACACATGAATAGGGCTGTCCTTAGGTTCAGGGGCTGTGCATAGTCCCAGGAAAGACCTGCAAAGATCCTAAGATCTCTCCTCTGGCTGACCTTGAAGCTCTGTGCACCCTTGGTAAAGGCCGGGAGACTCACTGGTTCTAGGCATCTGAGGAAATCTCTGTCCATTCATCAACTGACCACTAAGCTAACTGAGCAGAAACTTCAATGACCACATGTGACAAAGAATACAGCCTTCACAGAATTAGTTTAGAAAATGTCATCGAACCAACAAATAAACACAGCAAACGTTGGAGAGGTGGAAAAATCTGATTTTCAGAGCTGTCACATCATATTATTTAAAATGTCCTGTTCGCTTAAAGAAAAACAGTTATAAGACATGCAAAGAAACAAGAAAGTATGACTAACAGGGGAATAAAAAAACAATGAATGAAATTGCAGTTCTAATGAGAGGGACTCCCCGCCTCACTAGACAGCCCTGTCCACACCAGAACAACACTAATTTTTAACAAGCACTCCCTTGTTGGAACCTGCCTTCTTTTTAAGGATGCACTGGTTCTAACTCTGCTCTCAACCCTTCCCTTTTCCATAAGGTAGAGAGTCATAGCTGAAGAATCAATTATCCCTTTCTCTTTAATTATTCTCCTCTCCAGGCTAAATAGTCCTAGTTTTCAAGTTTTCCAAATATGTACACTTAATCATTCTGTTGATCCTTTTCTAGACTGTGTTGATTCTGTCAATGTTTCTTTGAAAATGACATTGATTTGTAACTTTAAAAAAAATGCAATGAAATATTAAAACAATCAAGGTTATTGAAAATGACTTTGGATTCCAATGACAAAACAGCTTTTTCGGTTGCCCAGAAATGTAGATGTGCAATTGTATTGACACGTCACATAGTTGGGACTTGGTGTCCTTCCAGATCACTGGTCCCTTTAGATTATCTTCACACTCAGGTAGGCAAGTGTGCTTTATTCCAAGCAAAGGTCCTACCTAGTTAGACTCCTCCATTTATATAGCAAAATATCAGGTGATCATTTCCTCATTTTGTTTAAAAAGCATACAGGTAACTCCTCAAACAAGGCAGAACTTCAGTCCTTAAATTTGTCATCAGAATTCATTAAACTATATTTTATGCTTCTCTATCAAGAGTCTCTCCAAAAGAGATGTCAACTACAGATTATCTAAAAGAAATGAAATCAGTTGACATCTTAGTACTTTACGTCCATCCTTCAAACCAGGTCACCAAAATGTGCCCACTTGCAATATATTAACTTACGCCCTTGCATATTATTTTCCACCAAGGTGTACTTAATGATATGTATTGGAAAACACCATAAGAAACTGCTCTATAAAATTTGTGAAAAATGATATTGAAGATATTTTTTCTCGATAAAGTAGTAGATATAAAATCCCACTTGATAAAATATTTAGAATTTTGCTCCCTTTGAGGTTAGAATGTTTGCTCTTCTAACATTAGAATTATGGTGATGATTGTACCTCCTTTTCACCTGGGCTGTCAGAAAGCTGAGAGGCAAACAGGACACTCAACCACAGTAACTGTCTCTCTTCATGTTAAGCACCTCTGCTTACTCTTTCCTTTAACCTTGACTTTCCAATTCTGTTTATATTTTATTATTAATTTACTGTATTTTTGTTGTATGCTGCCCTATATCCTTTAATGAATTCAATTTTAAAAGATACAGAGTATAATTATATAAGTAAAAGCACAAATTCCTCTATAGTACATGCAATTAAATATTTCTTTGCTGACTCATTAGACATGTAGAAACTTGCAGCAGACAGGCATTGATATAATTCGTACATTTGTCCCCACCCAAATCTCATGTTGAAATGTAATCCACAGTGTTGGAAGTAGGGCCTGGTGGGAGGTGTTTAGATCATGGGGGTAGGTTCCTCATGAATGGCCATCCTCTTGGTGATAACGGAGTTCTCCCAAGATCTGTTTCTTTAAAAGTGTGTAGCACCACCCCCCATCTCTCTGTCCTGTTCCTGCTTTGGCCATGTGATGTGCCTGCTGCCGCTTTGCTTTTTGCCATGCGTCAAAGCTCCTTGAGGCCTTCCCAGGGGCAGATGCCATTATCATTTGCCTTTCCTGTACAGCCTGCAGAACCATAAGCCAATTAAACTTGTTTTCTTATAAATTACCCAGTCTCAAGTATTTATTTCTAGCAATGGAAGAATTGCCTAACACAGGTGTCATGCTGAATATCAGTGAATCATTTTCACAAGTACTTAAAGTTAAGAACCAACTTTCCAAAGAATAGTTCTCTTCTTGAGAGGACAGTCAGTATTTTTCCAGATTTGTCTGTATACGATGATTGACCTCCTCAGTCACTCTGTAAATTCTTCATTGAAATAGCTCCAGGGTTTTCTGTCTGTTCTGAATCACTCTTATTGAAGTAATTCAACCTGAACATAACCCTAAGCATATTTTGTACCAGTCAAATAATTATGCATAAGGTTTACATTTTTCAGTGTAAACTTGTCTTGAAAAGTAAGACATTAAGTCTAGATAAAAAACATAGATGTGTTTATATGTATTGATTATACTATTTATAGATATTTAGCTGCACAAACAAACATTTCTGTAGAGTAAAAAGAGGAGACAAATGATAAAATTCAAAACTGTGTTTCATTTCACAAAGAGTATTTTATTCAGAACAGGAAAGAACTGAAGTGTACTTATTTGCTTTTCTCAAAATAAAACACTGAATTAATTTTACTTGAAAATGTTTTCTCCCTAAATAAAGCTGTTAGCCCCATGTTAATAACTTCAGATAATTCAAAGGTATGCATAAGACACGTTGGCTAACCTACTTTACTTGCTACAGTATTAAAATTCTGGTCAACTATTAGCTGTAAATAATAACACTACCTTTATCAGAGAATAATCACAAATCCCCTACATTTCCTGGAATCTATTTGAAGCCATGTCAGGATGCCTCATTTCACTTGAGGAAATTATACACTTGAAATTATTATCTGATCTATCTCCAAAATGAGTTTCTAAAATTGGAAGAACACCCATGGCTTTTCAGTACTCAATATTCACAGGCCACATCAAAAAGTCGGGCAGCCTTTTAATATGCTTACGAAGATAATGTATAAATAAAATCTAGGTGCCAATACATGCCAATATTAATGTTTTTGTAAATAAACATGACTCTTGTTTGAAATAACTATATTGATTAGCAGATGCAAATATACAATCTACAACCCTCTTTCTTCTAGAATTGAAGTAAATGATAGCAGTTAATGAGCTCACAAGATTTAAACAGGTTAGACCAAAAGTTCTCCACTGATAATCTTAAGCTCTGCAGGGAAATAATGCTTCCTTTAAAAAAGCAGCAAGCAATAAAATTCATTACAAGACTTTCTGTTCTTTAGCTCTCTCTTAGGAGAACAGAAAGATAACTAAATCTGTGCATAGAAAGTGCAGTAGAAAAAAGTCATCTTATTATTTCTTAATATACGAAAGGTCCTCATATCTCATTTAACCCTCGCAATATCCCTATTACATAGGTAGAATAACGAAATGTAAAAGACTGCATTTACTGATCATTTTTCATTTTTACCAAAAAAATGTAGTTACAAAGAGGCTAGAGTCAGAAAATCTGGAAGGCTCCATGCTCACTAGTGAGGCCAGTTCCAGCAGCCTGAGGGAGCAGAGTTTATTCACAAACCCCTCCTGCAAATATTTTCTCTCTTGGGGGCCCATTTGGGCACCTTAAATTTGCATCTATAAGAAGTTAGAGGGTGTTAAAACAAGCAAAGTGAGAAACTGGACCAAGTCCCAAAAACTTTGACCTGAAAATCTACCTTCAGCAGCACAAACGCACATAACCAGAAAATACACACTTCACTGTCACTTCAAGCAAAACTAAGGACAATTTAGCTAGTTAAAAATCTAATCATAGATCAATAAATTTTCTACTTACTTCAATAAATACCTTAATAAATTGTTATTATTGTCATCAGCTACCACTGTGGTAAGTGGTATACTAACAGTTTCTCATGTCGTATCTCAATTTATCTTTGTATATTACAATGATGTGGGCACTATTAATATCTTAGTAGAGATAAGGGAATTGGGATGTAGAAGAAAAAAATCTCTACACTCAGTTTGCTCTTTACCATGTAGTCACCATCTCAAAATTTTAGTATCTCTGCCCTTTAAGTGTTGGCAGGTCACAGAGTTCTGTCCTTGGCTGCATATATTGCATCGTTTCCTTGTGTGGTCTTATTTCCCTCCATACCTTCACTGCCTCATGTACACTAATGACACTTGTGTAAACTTAGTCCATCCACTCACCCACCCACCCAGTCTGTCCTCCACTGGATCCACAGTAATTAATGTCTGTATAAGAACATAGCTTCCGGCCGGCCACAGTGGCTCATGCCTGTAATCCCAGCACTTTGGGAGGCTGAGGCAGGCAGATCACGAGGTCAGGAGATCGAGACCATCCTGGCTAACATGGTGAAACCCCTTCCCTACTAAAAATACCAAAAAAATTAGCCAGGCATGGTGGCAGGCGCCTGTAGTCCCAGCTACTCAGGAGGCTGAGGCAGGAGAATGGCGTGAACCCGGGAGGCGGAGCTTGCAGTGAGCCGAGATCGCGCCACTGTACTCCAGCCTGGGCGATAGAGCGAGACTTCATCTCAAAAAAAAAGAATATAGCTTCCTAGCCAGACCACATTTCCCAGCCTCCCTTGCAGCTAAGCAAAGCCATGTGAGTTCCTGCCAATAAAATCTGAACAGTGTTGATGAGTGTAGGCCTTCATGCATTGGGAGTTCTCTTTCTCATTCTCTTTCTCTCCATGACTGGAACTGGAGAAAAACAGGACGAACTTTGGAAGACAAGATATTTAAAAGGCAAAGTTGTCTCATCGTTCTGGCCCCTGGATGAACTTGTGCAGCAGAGCTGCCTGGTGGCATAGACTAGGTCACTGATCTATGAAAGAGAGATAAACTCCCAGCTTATCCAAGCCACTGTATTTTGAGTTAGCACTTTCCTTAATTAGTACACACAAAATCCATATTGCTAGCTGAGTTCTGTCTCTGAAGTTCATATTACCTCCTGGGTTTCTGCACATGGAATACCTGACAAGAACCTTAAATCCAGTATTTCCAAAATGGAACTACTCAACTCTAACCTCTCCCTTCAGTAAATGGCTTCCTCACTGTCAGTCCAAATCAGAGTCAAGAATGCTTGCAACTTCCCTGTCGTTCACTCCCCACAGCCAATTTATAACCCAGTCCTGTTCATTCTACCTCTGACATATCTTTCACATTCATTCTTTCCTCTCCATACTAAATGCCACAACCTGAATTCCAGCCCCTACCATCACATGAGTTATCTGCTACAGTTTCCTACCTTAATTTCCCTGCCTTAAGACCCAATCTTCAGCTTAATTTTCCCACCTCAATTCATTCTCTACAATGCCAATAAGCATGATGTTTAAGCTTAAATCTAAAATTGTTATTTCGTAAGGTACTTTTTCAGGTCAAAATATTATCATGGCTTCCACATCCATAAATTTTAAGGGCAAAATTTGCAAGTCTCTACTAATAGAGTCCAAAAGGAAATATTGTTTGATTGAATAGAGAATAGAGAACAGGAAACTCACAATTGAATGATGTTGAGAAAGAGAGTGAAAGAAAAGAAGAATGCATTTGTATATCTGAAACAAAACCGGCAGAATAGTTCAAGGCCTGATTCGATCAAGCAAAGCCTGAAGATAAAAAGGGATCTTCCCCCCTACCAAGCCCAAACTGATCCCGCAGGGATTTGAACGATAAAACAGATACTACCGCAAGTCACAGTCAACCAGATCCCATCAGAAGCTACTTGCAGAGGAGATAATGAAGTCAGTAGAGAGACAGGAGGGAGCGTCTTTGACTTTATATAAAAGAACGCTGAGAATGGAAATTCTTGGGGATATTCCATCTAAATAACCACTGAGCCTGCAAACTGCAAACTGCCTACCCTTGACTATCTGAGCAGGAGGCTTTATGGATGTTTATCTGAGAACAAAGTTTCATTATTAAAAAATCAGAATCCTATGACTACATTGTCCTAAACCGTCTTTTTATAGTAATGCCTCAAATTCGTGAATATGTTTCCCTTTTTATTTGGCAACTATTCACAGACTTCAGTATAAAATACCCACGTATTATCAGGACATACAGGACTCTTCAGAATCTAACCCCTGCCCTCTGTATCCCTGTAAATGTGGCCCTTCTCACACCCTGTGCTCCAGCTGTGCTCTCCTGCTTCCAGTTCTAGCTTTGCCCCACTGTTTCTTGGCTGGGAATGCCCTTTTTCGACCCTGTGCCACCCTAATATTTTCTGCACGTGGCTTACAGCTACTTATTCGTTAAGATTAGAAGCCCAAAGAGTTACTACCACTGCTATGTGTTCCCACTGGCTATCTCAATCATAAAGACAATAGCAATTAAGGATTGCCTGCTCTGTGTCAGGCTCCTTTTTTTTGTGCCCCACTTAAATATTTTCTAATTCCTACCTTTTCTTTTAGCCACTGATGTGGGGAATCTGATCTATGCAGACTTGACCAACTTCTATGTTGGTGTAACTAGCCGGTACCTAGCTAGAGGTCTAAGCTATGACTTCTCACTCCCTGCCTAGGCCTTCTCTTTTAATACTTGCCCCTAATTTTTTGTTTCAAGTGTGGCAATTTACTTGGTCTGAAGTAGAATCCTACTACTAACCAGAGAGTTGGGTTGTCTGGGAAAAAAACAGTTGACCTTATATCTAGGTGGAGCTTGCCAGAAGGCCAAGTCCGCTCCCAGCCATGGCCTTTTATTCCCACAACACTCTGTCAGGTCTCCACTTATGGCTCAGGAGTGATGAGGAAACATTTATGATAATAGAATTTTGTATATGAAAATTACAAAGCAAAAGTTATTTCTATCAGTCAAAACAAATAGACATACTGTATTGGCTCATCTTTCTAATTGGTCAAAGATGTTAGCAGGAAAGGAGTGTTAACAAAAAGTGTTGAGAACTAAAATATCGCCCAGAAAAAATAATATTGGTTATAAAACAAATATCATTTGCCAAGGACAGCAGATTATACAGGAGACAGGTGAGAGCAGTATTTCTAATCAGGATGAGGGCTCAGAGTGTGAATTCATGACTTTCAACTCAAACATGATACACACTCAACTGAGAGAATAAAACCCTCAAACAGCCCATCCCACATGGTTCACCACTGATACAGTTTCTCTCCATGACAAAACTCTATTCAGGCTCCACTGAGCTCTTTTTCAACTAAACCTTGACGTTTGGACTTTGGTGTTTGTCTCTGCATTGTCCAATTTTAGCAAGAATCTTGGTAAGTTGGTTTAGTGAGATTCCCCATTCTTCATACTTGATCATCCTTGATATCTAACTGGCTTCTTCCTTCTCCACCCATCGTCCAGCTGATGTCTGATCACCCTGGCCTGCCTTCAGTACGAATCTTGTTAGGTAAGGTTTGCTAGAATACCATCCCTCACCACTATGTTTCTTCTTAATGATTTTCCATCCTCTGACCCCCAACCTGTTCCTTGACTATAAATTCCCACTTGCCCATGTTGTATTCTGAATTGAGCCTAATCTGTCTCCCCCGCTGCAAGACCACACTCCAGTGGCCTTATTCCTATCCCAATAATCCCCGCTGAAATAAAGTTTTCCTTATCTTTTTTTTTTTTTTTTTTTTTTTTTTTGAGACAGAGTCTCACTTTGTCGCCCAGGCTGGAGTGCAGTGGCACAATCTAGGCTCACTGCAACCTTCACCGCCCAGGTTCACCTCCCAGGTTTAAGTGATTCTCCTGCCTCAGCCTCCCACATAGCTGGGACTACACGCATGCACCACAGCATGCGGCTAATTTTTGTATTTTTAGTAGAGTTAGGGTTTCATCATGTTGGGCTGGTCTAGAACTCCTGACCACAAGTGATCTACCTGCCTCAGCCTCCCAAAGTGCTGGGAATACAGGCATGAACCACCATAACCGGCTCCTTATCTTGTCTTTAACAAGTGTCATTAAATGATTTTTTTTTATTTAGCAACATGAGCTACCCTCACTTTTAACCTGGAGGAGCACCTCTACAAGTCTGTTTACCTTCTGTGAGCACTGGTAACCCATACACACTTGTCATCATGAGGTTCTTTTTCCTATAAGCCAAGACTCAGAGAAAAAGGTCACATCCCTTCACAATCACACCCGCTGTTGTTCCCAATTTCCTTTATCTGCGAATGTTTTCTAGCATTGGAAGAAGAAATAAACTTCTAAAGAGGCATAAATGGGTTTGTCAAAGTGGAAATTATTAAGAATATTTAAAACTCAAACCCAACATATGGAACATAGAAAGTCTAAGGGTCTAAAGGAAAAGTGTCCCAAAGGCACACAAGTGTGGAGGACATGTCTGTGTCCAGCCCTTACATAAATCTGTGGGAATACTACTTTTCTGAGCAAGCAGCCAATATATCTGAACAGTAGTCTTTCTTCTAACTACTAGACAGAGAAATGTGTCTCTGGAGGTATATTTTAGTTGATGTTCTGTCCCTCTTTGTTTTACATTTTGAGTCAGTCCATTTGAAGCAGGGCCTGTTGTGAGCCTGTTTACTTCCATTTATTTTTCTTGAGGTAGCACACAGAGGAGTAAAATGGCATTTCAGACTTTTTGAGGGGCTATTTATGCTAAGTTTCCTATCTGAGACAGTAAGTGCTGCAACTATTCTTTACAACTGTGTTTTCTCATTCTTTTACATATGGAACCCCAAGAAGAGTTGATGAAAGCTATGGCTCTGATTTCCTGGAAAAAATGGTTATAAATATTGAAAACAATTTTTGCAGTATCACTTTTTCCTTGAAGTCCATCCAAGAAAAGCCCCAGTCCATGGGCAAGATGTTGAGTTCCCTGCTCTCCAAAGACTTATTTTCTAACTGCTGTCTTTTATGCCTTTTATTTATGCTTCTCTTCTCCAGATCAAGACACTGCACTTCAGTAACTGATATGATGAAAAACTCAGCAGGTGAGAGAAGACAAGAGATACCACAGGCTTGTGCTTTGCCAACTTAAACTCTGAGTCTGATATTTTGCCAAGGCCAAGTCTTACACCTCGCATTTAGAGTGTGGTTACACAGGTGATTCCAAAGAACAGGGGAGTGGGCTGTCAGTAATCATGGGCCCAGACCACCCAAGGGTGAGCCTTTATACTTGCAGTTTCCTCGGCCAAAAACACTGTTCCCCAGCATGGCTGCTTCCTTTTCGTCAACTCGTCTCAGTTCACATATTACCTCCTAAGAGGGCCTATTCCTAACAGTCTATCTTAAGTAACTCCCTCACCAACAAAGCTCCAGCACATTACCCTGTTCAGAGTCTTCAAAGTGCTTACCCCCACCTGAAATTTACTATTGCTGTTTTTTCTTGTTAAACATATGTATCCATAACTAGAATATAAGTTATATAGGAGAAGAGATTTTTGTCTGCAACAATCTCCACTATATCCCTAGCATTTAGAAGAGCAAATGGAACCCAGTAGGCAATCACAAAATATTCTGAATGAATATTGGTTATTGTATCATCATTTTGAATGAGTGAATGTGACAGATCCAAACTGAGGGTCAGAGATATTTTCATTATAGATTTTCAAACCTATACTTTAATACAAGTTTGTAGCTTATTATGGATATTTGACGAGCTGTGTGCCAAATGTAACAAGGTTCCTGAATATTTCTAAATGTGCAATTGTCACTATATTTCTGCTGTCATTTTTCACAAGTTTCCAAATGCGTCATAAAATATTATTGGGTCAGGGACCATGCAGGCCACCAGATGGTTGAGAATGATTTATTTCTTTGACTTCAGACTACTGAAGAATGATTGCAGGAAGAAAGCCAGTTTTTATCTCTGAGATTACAGAATATGAAAGATAAGAGAGACCTTGTGGTTCATCTAGACTGGATTCATTCTTAATTTAAAAACCCATTCTACACTACCAATGACATGGTTATCTGACCTTGACTTCAATATTTTTAGTGATGAGACACTCATTATTTTACAAGATAACCTGTCTCACAATTGGACGGATTTTGATGAGCAAGGTCTTCCTTCTATTGATTCAACATTTCCTTCCTGTAACTTCTGGTCCTTGGAGCAACAATGTGTAAGTCTAGTTCCTGTTCTGAATTATGAACTTTGAAATATTTGAAGACATCTCAACTATCTCCGTTCAGCGCTCTCAACTTCTGAATAAACATCCCAAATACCTCCAGCTGTTCCTCACTTATTTCTCCTTTGGAACCCTCATCTTCCTACTGAATGATCTCTGGACACACTGTAATTAGGAAACATATGTTCTCCAGGGCAAAGTGGAATTATGTCTTATTTTTAATTATGGATTTAATTGTACTTATGCCATAAACTACTGAATGATCCTCTTTTGTAAGTCAACTATGAATATAATTGCATACTATATCATTACCAATATCAGCATATGTTATTAGTTGTAAAATGCAAAAGCAGGTTACTCTGATATAATAAGCCCCCATCTTAGCTGGAAGTCTGTGTCTAAAGAACATCTCATGGCTGACAATGCCAGCTTGCTATTAAAATTCTTCAGATAAAAATATGAAAAAATTTCAAAATAAGCTGGGCTATCAACTTCCACATGCACAATAGTATGGCTTGTTTCAATTTCAAAATTCATGGAGCAAGCAATTATCGATATCCTGAAAGTAAAGTATCCCTTTATAAAGTAGTATTATTAGTGAAAACAATCTAAGAAAAGTAGTGAAGATGAATTGTACTTTTACAACAATAAAATTATATTAAATGTTTAATGTGGAACAGTCTTCAGCTAAATAAAGTAAAACTGAAGAGAATTAGTCCATATTCAGACTTCATGGGAAGATCCGGTAAGTTGATCTCATGATCAATGGTAGTTATAATCATATCATCAGTATTAATCACTAAAGCAGATACAAATTATACCATAATGTTGTGGCCCAATAATTGTCCATACTGACTTGCTACTGGTAAAAACTAACAAATGGACAATTCACACTAGGAAATTTGGTAGGTTTCAATTTACACACCTATACTTCTAACTATACTGTAGCCATCTGTTCTTTTAATGTCTAATAGTGAGTTATAGTATATTTGAATATCCATAATATGTTTATATGTAATACCACCTGAGAAATATTAGTACTGTTTTCCATTTTATGGAATAAGCAGGAGTTTGCTGCATTTATTAGTTGATGATTCCTACTACAGACACTAGCCAATATTCAGCTTTCACCCAAAACAAAAAAGAACTAGGTTCAGTGCCATAATCACTGAAGAACCTACAGACACTAACCTACAACAACTTTCTGTTCAATAAACTATGTTTTGTATATTCCTTTCCATTCAAAGCCAAATGTTTCTAAACAAAGTATGTATAAAACAATAACATCCAAACATAATGCTTCTCAGCAGTGTGAGCATGACAAAAAGTATTCTGATCATCTTTTAAAATAAAAAGCCTGAATTATTCAATTGTTTGAATAATTCTTGTGATTGGTTGGATTATGTCCTCCCAAAATTCATATGTTAAAGAGCTTAGTACCTCAGAATGTGATCTTATTGGAACATAGGATTGTTGCAGATGTAACTAAGATGAGGTCCGACTGGAGGAAAGTGGGCCCCTCGTCCAATATGACTGTTGTTCTTATAAAAAGGGAAAATTTGGAGACACACACACAAGGAGAACACCATGTGAAGACGAAACAGATATGCTCCTAAAAGAGGAACTGGGAAAATTGTCAGGACACCACCAGAAGCTAGGGGAGAAGCATGAAATATATTTCTCCTCATGGCCCTCAGAAGGAATCAACACTGCTGACTCCTTAATCTTGGAGTTGGCCTCCAGAACACTGTGACAATAAATTTACGTTGTCAGAGCCACTCGGTTTGTGGGACTTTGTTATGGCAGCTCTAGGAAATTATAACAATTTTTAAACTCCTAAAAAATACTTGGCACTCTCCTTTGGGGCATGCCTTCAGAGTCCAAAGCACTTTATTTTGGATATCCTTAAATGGTGACATATTCTTGTCCTCTGAGATATGAGTAACAGCCCAGAGTTACTCATATCTAGGACATGAATATAATGGATCACTTGTATAGGTAGTACAGCATTCTTTTAATTAACTACAATGTCCAAATTAATTAATTTACAATATAAATTGACTGCCCATCTCAACAACTGACTTTGGCAGACAGTCTAAAAGATGTTTTGAATGGTAGTATTCGTAGGGATAACAAGTATAACCTCCTAAGATAACCACCTTGAAATATATCAAAATGCAGGTGTTATAAATCCTGAAGTGTTTTGTTTCAAATTTTCATTCTCTATAGCCCTACTATATATACATGAGTTATATTATGAATAGTGTGAGCAGTGCCTTGTGATACCAGGTACTTGACTAAAGATGTATCTGGGGAATGATCCCAACCCCTTAGCCTAAGCAGTTTCCCTTCTATCTGATTCACATTTTGCATTTCCATTCTAGATACAGACAGCCTAACAAAACTTTCTGTGATGATGGAAATGTCTTGTATCTGCATTTTCCAAGACAGGGGCCACTAGTCACAAGCGGCAGTTGAGCACTTGAGATGTAGCTAGTGCAACAGAGGAACAGACATTTTAATTTTAATTAATTTTAATTCAAATGGCCACATGTAGCTATTTGGCTACTGTAGAGGACAGTGCAGTCTTAGATTTTAATCTGAAAATAGAATTTTACTGCTAACAAAGTCTGAAAATCATCAGTAAAAATGAATGAATAGGAAAACCTCTTCTAAAATGGAGTAATTGATTATTCTGATCAATTCTGCCAGAAAACACAAGTATGTAAACTTCCTGGCCACATGAGGATTGACTTTACTGCCACTGAGCATAAAACTTAATCAGTGAACCAAAACTGACATCACTAACCATTAGCCAGCAGGGGGAGCTGGAGAGTAGCACGGTAGCATTTTCTTTGGAGAGGTTCTTTTTTTCCCCCTCCTATGTGTTGGTGGTCTATGTGGAGGCTCTTAAAATACGTATTCTGTCCAGGAACTCCAAACCCTGCGTTTCGTGCATATCCAGTGTTAGCTACATACTCTGCCTGTGTCTGTTTCAAAGGATCCCCAAGCGGTAGGAACTTGATTCAAAACAAAACAGTTCAAAATCCAATTAATTACAAAACCTGGTCTTTCCCACATCCCTTTACTAAAATGTGATTAATGTTTAGATTTTTATATATTTTTTAGCTTTCTTCTGCTTCTCCCCATATCAGAGAAAAATTTTAAGGCCTTTTACATTTAGACAGAGAAGGAAAATTTCATTGGCATATTGTTGATTCTTTAAAGTTATTCCTAAGAAAACACTTATCCATAATAAATTAACCATATATGGCCTTACCTCTTGATAAAGGTCACTGAGATCTTCCTGGTGGGCCTGTTTGGAACATCCTGGGAATTCTCTAACACAGCAGGAATCTGGGGGCCAGTCCATCTCTGTCATTTCCAACCAGTCAGTGAAATATACCACTCCACAGCACTTAAACTGCAAAAAAATCACTAATCAGCCTCAGAAACCACAAAAATATTTTCTTAACTTATAGGAGATTAAACATCAGTTTTTTTAAATTTTTGTACCCAGAGCTATATCTGTCATCACCTAATGATATATGTACAGTCTATGTTGATGATAGAAATGTAGTAAAGGAACACCATGGCTAATGATTGCATAATGGAAGAATTCTGAGTAATAATGCCATAACACATAAAAACAAATCAGGCATGACTGAGACTCACTCCCTAACTGTAAGCTCATCTACAAGTGACTATACATAGCAACAGATTGAACATACACACTAACAAACCCAAGCAGGTGACACCTTATCTTTATCATTAAACCTCTAACCACCAAGGGCCAGTTAATCAAATTTTTCTATTGCCCAACATATTAAAATATTATATTAAAAGTTTCTGTAATCTTTGTAAAAACATGTGTTGACCAAAGCCCACATCACAAAAAGTTAGCAGACATCAATTCCTCAGCTAGTAAAATATCCAAAAACTTTAAGAAATAAACATAGGCCTGGCCAACTAATGTTTATTCAACTAAGATTCTTGAAATAAATGTTCATATTCTATTACCATAATCTCAGAAGAAATGGTATGCCTTTAGCTTGAATAAAATTGGATTTAAGAAAAACTATATTGACATTTTTTTCTTTTTTATCTCATTTCTCCAAAGATTAGCAAAAACTTTCTCTGATCAAGGTTTGGAAACACTGCTTAAGGACCTCTATAGATTAGATTCAGAACAATTAACTATGATGGATAATTTTCTGTCCTTGAGTGCAGAGGGAGGTTGCTCTTTCCCCGCTAGCCAGAAACAAGGACTATGGGAAGTCACTGAGAACTTTGCCAAGAGTGACTGGCTATGCAAATTATGCAGTCCAACAGATCAATCTATGTCCAGGTTTGACATTGCATCATAAAATATCACAATCCCCCATCATTTCAAAATTTAACTAAAATTAATTTTGAAGAATTCTGAACTTCTCATGCAAAAGGAAACAATGAAAATACCACAAAGTATTTTGCGTTGTTACACTGGCCTAAATGTCTGATTTTTAAAAAGAAAAAAATCATCTTAAGAGTATTATAAATGATGAATTACTGAAAGTTATGGGTAATACTAAAATTTTGAGAAACTTAAAAAATATATATGTTTTCCCTTTTTAAACTTGCTCTCAAAGTCATGAGTATACTATAAACATCACAAATTTAGTCAATAATTTGACATCACATATTTTACATAAGACATTAAATATCCTTAAATAATATATGTAGTATAAGGACTTCATAAAAATCATAAACAAGGAAAGGTTAACTTTCCAAGTCCATCTTTTTAAATTCTTGCACTCAAAGAAATCCACTTCTCTCCTTTGCTAATGACATGAGTCCTTTCTGTGTTGGTGACAGAACAGTTCTTGGAACTCTCTAACTCCATCCAGCAAGGAACAGCCTATTTATATGGCTTTGTCAGGAAATAAGATATTCTACATAAATGACTTTCTCAAATATAAGTATATAATGTCCTTTCTCATTATAAGTATATAATGTCCTTTCTCATTATAAGTATACAATGTTCAGTGCTGAACTTACTTTTATTTTAGAAAGCATTTGTATATAATTGTACTTCTTCAACAGAAGATAATGAATTTATTCTGAAACTTTTCCTGAAAACTCCTTTAAGTAAGCCCAACATCATACCAATATATTACTGTGGTCTACGTCTCCTTGTCATTCTCCTGTCTACTTTAATATCGTATTGTGAGATAGTACTACTCTTGCTAATGTGTCAAGCTCTAGAAAATACCATCCACTTTACATATGAATAAACTGAGGCCTTTGACGGTCAAGTAGCTTGCTAAAGTTACAGGCCAGAGTGTGGCACAGTCTATTCCCAAGCCTATGCTCCAACTACTATGTTAAAATAAATAAATAAACACATTCTTAAAAGTTAGTATTCTAAAAACGTATTAAACAAACATCATTGGGGCTTAAGTGAGAGTCCGCTAAGTTGAAGTATGTGCATGGAATTGCATTGAATGAGAAGCAAAGGAAACTGGCACCTGATAAAGTTGCTTTCTGCAATACAGGTTATTCTAGAATTGGGTCGCCCACCCAAGTTCATATGTTGAAATTCTAAACCCTAGTACCTTAGAATGTGACTGTATTTGGAGATAGAGTTTATAGAGATTGTTGAGTTAAAATAAGGTCATTAGGGTGGGCCCTAATCCAATATGACTGATGTTCTTATTAGAAGAGGGTATTTAAATATATATACATATGGAAGACAATGTGAGGACACAGGGAGAAGATGGCCATCTGCAAGCAGTCATAGCAAACTAATATAAGGGATTTAAAAAAACTCAGGTTCTCAGAGGTCTTCACCATCTCCATTTACATAAAATAGTCTTATGATAATGGAGGAGGAAACTTACCATGTAACAAATCTAAAAATAAGTATGCTATCATTTGCAGTACTTGTACATTGTCCATCTAGGTGGAGCTTCTATCAGAAAAAAACTCACTTTGTTTTTTAACCTGGATTATCACTGTCTACATCACAAATTCCAGAAAATAACGAGCTCTGGGCAGCATCTACTTAGGACAGTAGCTGACATAACTTACTATAAATTTCCTAATGCTTATTTTCTCTTTGTGTTGTTTTTAGCACAAATATACAATAAATAAACAAAGTTAGGAAGCACTTAAATAAACAGGAAATCTGTGTTACAATGATAATTTTTACCATCTCAACAGTTGTACACAGAGAGCCAGATTTGGAGATTGTCCTGGACTTGAACCTTTGCCCATATCCAGGACAAAGTAAGTGAGCAGAGACCTTGCTATCTATCACGTAAGACACTAATTCTCAAATGCTTTGCAGCCTAGCACTAAGATAAATTAAAGGAAACTGAAATACTTCTCCATCCAGGAATGTCACTTCAATCACAAGGAAAGTGCTTGGAAGAAGAGCTTGGTTTGAAGCAAGATCAATGGTTAACTTCAAGGCACCAAATTTTAAACATCTGAAAACAGTCCCCACTTGCGAAGACGGTTGGGTGCAGTGCTACATGGCGGTTAGGTAAGAAATGCTAAACGTACCTATACTTTGTAATGTTATTGTTAATAACCATAGGCTAAATGAAATCGCATCATTTAATCTTCTCAACAACCTGAAGAGATAGGTACTTTTATTATCACTATTTTACAAGGTCAGAAAACCAAGACTTAAAGGAGTTATATAAATTATAGAAGCTCACTTAATAGTAAGCAGCACAGCTATGATTTTAACCAAGGTCTTTCTTAACAGATCATGCCATTAATGATATACTGACTTCAAAGTCCCAAATGAGAACAATCTTTTTTCAAAACTAAAATTATGTTTAAAATATTGAGAGCTCTAAAAGTCATGAAAAAAATCTATTTGTCTGGAACTGGGATATTTATCAAGTTAACTCTCATAAAAAGAAAACTTCACAATAATTTAGCAAAATGGCTTTTCAGAAGTCCTTAAATATATGTGAACCATGTGAAATAAAGGGGAAATGGTATATACGGGAAGAAAATCAGGCCATGAAGTTACTTAAGATATTTTTCTTTTTTTTTTTTTTTAATTTAATTTAATTTTATTTTATTTTATTTTATTTTTTTATTATACTTTAGGGTTTTAGGGTACATGTGCACAATGTGCAGGTTTGTTACATATGTATCCATGTGCCATGTTGATTTCCTGCACCCATTAACTCGTCATTTAGCATTAGGTGTATCTCCTAATGCTGTCCCTCCCCCCTCCCCCCAACCCTCCCCCCACCCCACAACAGTCCCCGGAGTGTGATGTTCCCCTTCCTGTGTCCATGAGTTCTCATTGTTCAATTCCCACCTATGAGTGAGAACACGCGGTGTTTGGTTTTTTGTCCTTGCGATAGTTTTCAAGAAAGAATTGCACCAGAGGTTACTGAATCATAGGCTTAATTTTTCAGCACAGAGGAAATTACCAAAGCCAAAGCTTTAAACATCTGGCATGAAGGTGCACCACTTACTTCACTCTCTCTACCTCAGAAATTGCAGCACTTACCTCCCTCTGAAAAAAATTCCAAGCATGAGTAAGCCACCGATATCTAGGTAATCCATAATTTGTCATCCTGGCTTTCAAAGTGACCATATCTGACCATTGTACTGGAACCTGGTGATAAAAAGCAAAATATCAACAGCTATAACACACACACAGACAGATTCACACACACACACGCGTGCAAACACACATACGCACACATACTCAGAATGTCTTATAATTGACAAATACCATTTTAAATTTATATTTGCTTGTGGCCTAAATTTAGCTCAGAGTATTCAACATAGTTATTGGACAATCTCAATGTGTAGATTTTTGTGATAAACAAAGAGGTATTTTGTACTAAGGAAAAAAATGAGAAATCCCTTTAATGCTCAAGGAAATCACAAACAAGTAATTAACTGTACATCCCACAGACATACTGAAGACTTTCACATAACAAATAACATCTGCAGAGAAATGCCCTTAATTTGATTTCAAAATGCTATGAAGTTGTTGCTGTTTGAAGCAACTGCAGATAATAGTACTAAAACAAAGAAGAAAGAATTAAGAAGGGAAATAATTTGGCTCAAGTCAAGCCTCAGTCTGGGATAATTTTGTCTACACTTTTTCAAAAGTTGTAATTAAGAGGTATATTAGAATTTTAGAAAGAACAGTTCTCCACTTTGATACTGTTGGTGGGAATGTAAACTAGTATAACCACTATGGAAAGCAGTGTGGAGATTCCTTAAGGAACTAAAAGTAGGTCTACCATTTGATCCAGCAATCCCATTACTAGTTATCTACCCAGAGGAAAAGAAGTCATTATATGAAAAAGATACTTGCACACTCATGTTTACAGCAGCACATTTAGCAATTATAAAAATGTGGAACCAGCCCAAGCCCATCAACCAATGAATGGATAAAGAAAATATATATACCGGCTGGGCACAGTGGCTCACGCTTGTAATCCCAGCACTTTGGGAGGCTGAGATAGGTGGATCATGAGATCAGGAGATGGAGACCATCCTGGCTAACACAGTGAAATCCCATCTCTACTAAAAATACAAAAAAAATTAGCCAGGCGTAGTGGCGGGAGCCTGTAGTCCCAGCTACTTGGGAGGCTGAGGCAGGAGAATGGTGTGAACCCGGGGGGCGGAGGTTGCAGTGAGCCGAGATCACACCACTGCACTCCAGCCTGGGTGACAGAGCGAGACTTGGTCTCAAAAAACAAAAAAAAAAAAAAAAAAAAAAAAAAAAAAAAAAGACAGGAAAAGAAAATATATATACCATGGAATACTATTCAGCCATAAAAAGGAAAAAAATAATGGCATTCACAGCAACCTGGATGGAATTGGAGACCAATATTCTAAGTGAAGTAACTCAGGAATGGAAAACTAAGCATCGTATGTTCTCACTCATATGTGGGAGCTAAGCTCTAAGACACAAAGCCATAAGAATAATACAATGGACTTTGGGGACTCGGGAGGAAGGATGGGAGGGGGACGAGGGATAAAAGACTACACATTGGGTACAGTGTACACTGCTCAGGTGATGGATTCATGAAAATCTCAGAAATCACCACTAAAGAACTTATTAATGTAACCAAATACCACCTGTTCCCCAAAAACCTATTGAAATAAAAAATTAAAAATCATTAAAAAAGAAAGAACAGTTCTTAAAGCATTTTTGTGCTTCTATTCTCCAATCACCTAGCACCATGTCTATTACAGAGTATTTAATCATGACAGAGCTTTAGGTATACAGTACCACAGTCATTGTTGTAATACAATACAATACAATACAATACAATACAACACAACACAACACAACACAACACAACACAACAGTCATTACTGGCCAGAAATCTCGTCAGTATATCAAGCTATGATTTTACTGCAGGGCCATGAGAAATTGAGGCATACAAATGCAACTCTCATTACACACATAGTATTAAAGCAACTCTAGGAACCTGGATGGACGTTCCCATCTGATTTATGAAGTAATATAGACTGGGCTTAGTAAAGCAAGCTTGACATTCAATAAACAACACAAAGATCGAGCACCAAAAAGGAAAAAAGGGAGACGTGAGCAAATAAGGCTCCAACAGAACTAGAGATTAGGATGATTATGAAATCTTATTTTTTAAGATAGTCATAGCAATAGAAGCAGTTTCAAAATTCCTGACCACAGAAAATCTTCATTTTTTTCCTTTGTTAAATTTTTTTTTGATTACTTGGAAATATACAATAAAACATCCAAACACTTGGGCACACATTTTTTCCCCCAAATAATGGGCTAAATGGGTATACCGTGTGTTCATATGCCTTCAACAAGGTTCAGGGAACTAGTCAAAGTTCAAGCTACTCGCCATAAATTAGTATTATCTCATAACCTTTTGGGCATAAAATAAATGCAAGTGAAATAAATTATCTAGAAATGTATAATCTGAAACTCTATCACTGACAGATTTTATCTAGAGAAGGAATAATGAATAGAAGATGAGCAGTAAAAAACCACAGAAATAATCAGAAAACAGATTATCTGATATCAACTTGATTTAATTAATATATCAATTTTTTTAAATTTTACCTTCTAAAATAAATACAGGTTGTTTCCTTATTGTGACCACAATCAATCTGACACCAAATGTGGAAGAAAACAGAGGAGACCATTGAGGTTCTGGCACCAATACTGAAGTCTGGTCATAAAGTAACACACAGGTTGATTGGTTCCTTGCATGGAACAGTTAAAAGCACAAAGCCCATTCTATGTAAAGGCTGGGTTCTGCAAAATTTGGCAGATAATAAACTTTAATGGTACTTTTCATTCACACTGCTATTAGTGCAAAAGCAATAAAAAACCTGACAAACATTTTTTAAAGAACTGCTTTTACATTTCACTTTTAAACAGCCCTTGCTCCATCCTGGTGATGTAATGGGAAAGATTTACAAAAGCAAAACAGTGATGTGTGCCCTCAACTGGAATGGTAGTGGGCACCTATTTAGTACTGCAGGACTCGGGAGCTATTTGCAGATGGCCTCTTAACAGAATAGAAGAAAGTGTCTAAACACGTATACATTCAGTTCAATTTCCTCATATTTCTTAGAATTACTTTAAAATCAAAACATTTCATTTCAAACATCTTAAGTTAATTCATTTTGAACCTGCTGTATCTTAGATTTACCAAATATGAGTATGGCATATACACTCTAATGCCCATGTTTAAAATCCACAAAAAAGTAAACCAATTGCTAAAATCCTTTTAATTACCAAACAGAACACAATAAAAAGCTGGGGTAACAGGATCCAGAACTAATGATAACATGTACTCTCTATGGCTTAAATGTCAAGGAGACACATTTATCATTTGAAAACAGAAAAAAATTAGAGAGACAATCTCTTGACCAGTAAACCACAGAAACTGATTCCCTGGAGCCAAGTACTTTTTCACTCCCCTAATAAATTTTCCAGAGACAGGGAGAAAATATGATTTTCAAAGACAGCAAACAAATTCCTATATTAATGGGAGTTTTCATGTTAATAAAAGCTCTTAACTTTATATTAAACTAGTTAGAATCTGAGCTAACTTTTCACCTTTTCAGGAACTCTCTCTACTTACTTAGTGCCATTGTACATTGGAAGCATGAGTGTCTTCACAGAGATACATATGTGTGAGTGTGCCAAAGCACCACTGACATGTAAATTGGAGTGTGTAGAGTAGCCACTAGTCTGTGGTTACTACTTAGTATTCAAAACAGTCTCGAAGCACAATAGTAGATTCACCAAAGAATCTTTGAAGACTACATCAGCACCAGAAATGACTTCTATTTTACTGTTCAATTGCCAAATGACTCTCTTCGCTCTGAAACAAATACAATATAATTTTTCTCTCTTCTAGAGAGTTACTACATTTTAAAATGTTGAAGACACACCAAGGAACTTGTCACAGATGCAAATGCCCAGTCCTTGCCCTTTCCTCCCCACCTTCCCCTCCATTCTGATTGAGCACATCTGGGCTGGAGCCCAATAATGCATATTTTTAAGAATCATCCTGGGTGGCTCCTACTGCAGACGGCCCAAGAACTACACATGGAAAAACACCATTTTACTAAAACAGAATTACTCTACAAAGTTTATGGGGAAAAAGTCTGGCCTCCCTCCATGAAAACAACCAGAATTCACAGACGTGCAAAAGCGTTCGACATCACATCACTAGCAATAAATGCACTAATTTCCCTCAATGAAGTAAGCAAATGTTAATAAGTAATAATACCCAATCAGTGCAAGGGTGAAGTGCGAGTGGTAAGCCAAACATGACTAGTAAAAATCTTAAGACTGAGAAATGTTATGCTCATTTATAGCTAGCTATAAAAGTTGTCCCAGCCATTTCAACTGCTGAAATAAAAGATAAAAAATGATGAATAGCTATTTTCAAGTAGCCAAGTGTGGAACTGTGAGAGTGTTTCTAGATTGTGCTAAACACACAGCAATTCTTCAAATACACCTCTTACTTAAGGTGGAAAATGGTTCTGCCTGTTGCAAACAGGAGATGTAGGCTTCCTAGTCATCTGTTCACTATTGCAGTCAGCATTTTATAACGCTTTATGTAGGTGTTCAAGAATTTTCAAACTAATCATTTGTGAATGTGAATCTTTTCTATTATTAACTTCAAAATTGGTAAAATTATTTTAGAACATATACTATTTTTAGTCTATGATAGCCATGTTTAAGCAGCCTGTGGAATTAAAGACATATACAGAGTATACCAAATAAAATTTTACAAATTATGGTTTGGAAATGTGCTTTAGACACAGAAAAGAAAATGTTAGTTTTCAGAAGTATTGGGACTATTAACTGCTATCACGTAGCATAAACATTCAAATTAATAATCACGTGCCTAAATTACTCTAAAATATTGATATGGTTAGGCTTTGTGTCCCCACCCAAATCTCATCTTGAGTCGTAATCTCCCTATCCCCACATATCAAGGGACAGACTAGGTGGAGGTAATTGAATCATGGGGCGGTTTCCCTCACACTGTTCGTTTGATAGTGGGTGAGTTCCCAAGAGATCTGATGGTTTTCTAAGGGGCTCTTCCCCCTTCGCTCAACACTTCTCCTTCCTCCCGCCATGTGAAGAAGGTGTCTTGCTTCCTCTTCACCTTCTGCCATGATTGTAAGTTTCCTGACGCCTCCCCAGCCATGCTGAACTGTGAGTTAACTAAAGCTCTTTCCTTTACAAATTACCCAGTCTTGGGCAGTTCTTTCATAGCGGTGTGAAAATGAACTAATACAAGTATCTAATTTAAAAGGCTGAACTGTCATTTTAGATTGTTATTATATCTATTTTGAACTCACCATAAGTTCCTGTTCATATGTCCAAACGCCACAAGCCAGTTCTACACAGAAAATGACAAGCAAACTTCCAAAGTACTGTAGAAAAACAGAAAGGTATGCTGTTATTATAATACCAAAATAAAGTAGGCTCCTCAAAGACAAACTTGGTATTATGTTTACCTAGTGAACAAGAAAACAGAGGCAAGTTTTCATGAAGCCCCTCAGAAGCACATGGGGAAATTATCAGCAAATTTAGAAATATCTGCAGATAACATTTAATATTCATCTCAGTGAGCCCTAATTTGTTAGCTGTCTCCTGAGAAAAATCTTTTACAAATGCCACTACTTTCATTAGAATAAATAAGAATTTACATGTTCTAGTTTGATAAACTTTAATCAAGTTCTCCAAGAAAGGGAACCTAACTCCTTTCAAAGTGGACGAGGTGAAGTCAAGAAGTTCAATGCTCTGCCCCATGAGCAGATTTTAACTCATTCTTCTAGGCAATGGGGATTGGGGGGATCTCCTTTGCATTCTTAGAAAAAGCACAACATAGAACAAAATCTCAACTACTGTTGACACTGTATATAGTAAGTTTCTATTATGGGGAAGGCACTTGGGATATATAAAAGAATATCAAAATTCTGATAAGGTATGCGTAGGCAAAAAAATAACACAAAGTTGAATACAGTGTCAGAAACAGAAATGGAGATAAAAATTCAAGATTCCTATGAAATAGAGAAATATGCAGTGTTCCAAAAGGTGAAGAGGATTGGAACAAAGAAGAGAAGAGAGAATACCAGGCAAATAAAAGCCATGAACAAGTGTGCAGAGTCAGCTGCAAAGTCAAGCAAAGAATCGGGAACAGGAAACAGATCCATCTAGCCGGAGTGGGGTGGTCAGAAAGAGGAATGAGAAGAGATCGTATGTGAAAGATGGACTGAAGCCAGATTAGGGTGAACTTTGAATAATACACTAGTCAATTTTAAATCCATCATGTAGGCATTAAGGTAGCATCTGTCAAAGGTTCTGAAGAGGGGAATGAAATTATAAACTGATAAAATAAAGGCAAAGTTCTCAATGATTTGGAAAAAGGAAGGCTAAGGGGGACGGTGAAGATCCCTTAGAAGGCAGCACAAGAGGAGGTATGAAGTGAGCAGCTGAACTTAGATGGTAGCCTTGCAAATAGGCAGAAAAGAATCATTTTAAAAGGTACAGGAAAAGAAAATTGACAAGGCATTAGACTCATTGAATTTAGAATGGAGGAGAATGATGTATTTCACCAAAGCAGGGAAATTGTCAGGGGTAAATATCTCTGTGGGAAGATAAAAAATCTAATTTTATTTGATTAACATAAAAATGTTTATCTAAGTATCAGAAATGTAGATTCCGCTGAGTGTGGTGGCTCAGGCTTGTAATCTCAACATTTGGGTTTTGGGAGGCAGGAGGGTCACATTTTAAAGACCTCATTTTAAAGATCACCTTTATAAAAAGACCTTCCCTGATCACCCAGTCCAAGGTAGCTCCCAGGAATTTGAGACCAGCCTGGAAAATATAATGAGACCCCATATCTACAAAAAGAAAAAAAGAAGAAGAAAAGAAAATTAGCCAGGCATGGTGGTATGTGTTTGTAATCCTAACACTTTGGGAGGCTGAGGTGGGAGGATCACTTGAGCCCAGAAGATTGAGACTGTAGTGAGCAATGATCATGCCACAGCACTTCAGCCTGGGTGACAGAGAGAGAACCTGTCTCACAAAAAGTGTAGATTTGAAGCCCACATAGCCAAGGGTGGAATTGAAAACCATTATTATGATTAGAAAAAAACAGCAACTTTTGGATAGTGCTGTTTATCAAGTACTTTCACAGTTAATTCACTCAAGAATCCTGTGAAACAGATAAGGCCACCTCATTTTACAAACAAGAAAATTAACACAAACAGCAGATAATGTGACTTCCACAAGAATGTGCATAATGAATTTGGGAGGACTGGATCACTGTAGCTGTGTTCCTGTGTCACACCTTGCCCAGTCGTGGTGGTAATTTTACAGAGGCAAGCAGCAAAAATACAAGAAAGAACAAGCTCTCTGAAAATCATCCTACTAACTTCAGCAGGAATAAAATTTCAATGAAATGATGAATATTCCATTCTACTTATAGTGGGAGGTCAGGGTGGGAGTACCAGGTAGTGACGATTTGTGAATATGCTCCTTCACTGGACTGAAAGCTCCACTAAGGGCAGGTACTTTCTTGCATTCCTCATCACATAATAGGTGTTCAATGAGTATTTGTTAAGTAAAAGGATAAATGCAAACAAAGCAGAAAAGTATGATAGTGAGTAGGACTGGGAGCTACCTGGGACTGGGTGATCAGGGAAGGTCTTTTTATAAAGGTGATCTTTAAAATGAGTCAGTACAGACAAGAAAGAAGCAATGCTGTTAAGACTTCAGAAAAAAGCAATCCAGGAAGAGGAAATACCAAGTGTGATGTGGCCTTACATGGTGAGCTAGCTAGTTAAAAACACAATGGTAACTGACACACAGAAAGAGTGGAATGGGGTACAGGGTATGCAAGTAGATGTTGTGAGGTGCAAAGAAACAGATCATCCTGAGCCATGGAAAGGATTTTGGATTTTATTCTATGGGTAATTCAAATCCATTAGCAGGTGGCGTGATCTAATGTACATTATAAAAACATAATTCTGGCAATTTTGTGAAAAAATGGCCTGTAGAAAAGCAAGGTGTGATGAATCTAATAAAAGATTGCAGAAATAGATTGAAGGCAAGAAAATGGAAAAAGTGGACTGAATTAGGATTATGAGCCATCAGGATTCAAACTTAAAGTTTCTTCATTCATAATATTTGCTAATAAACGGGGGAGTGGAGTATAAAATATAGAAAATGGGGCTGATTTTCTACTACCATAACATACCTCCTATGATTTAAAAATATAAATTACTGCTATTAGTTTTAATCTGCTTCCTTCATATTTCTTTCATATAAAAAATAAAGAATATATAACTGCATACTCTCTCAGACAATAACACAGCTTCAAAATAAGTGTTGGTTCAAAGGATAAAGTAGTATTTTGTTAAGGGGCTCTCAGTTTGAAGGCTACTTTTATTTTTGGCATACACAATACTCATGGTCAGCTTTAATATACTCAGATATCATTTCAAAGTATTGTTATTTCTAGGCCTTACTTTAAAGATTTCAGCCTTAAAAGTATGATTAGAAGAAATTTTGTGAGCATAGTATTTCAAACCAATTTTTATCCAAACTTTCTTTAATGTTTTACTTAAGAGATTTCTAGACATAAAAAATATTATATTTGCATCTTATGTTACAAAGAGACCAAATGTTCAGTAACTACATACGGGATCACTTTTCTAATCTTTGATAAGAAAAGACCCTTAGAGACAGTGAGACTCCAGAGAAAAATTAAACTATGAGACATTTTTTGATCTCTCAGATTCTTAACCTAAATTTGTTTCGTATTTGATGTCTGGCTACAATGAAAACCAAAGCATCCCTGAAAAGGCAAGATATGTTTATCAATAAAACATGGACATAGATGATGATTATAAAGAAAATAGGAAATGCCCTGAGTTTGCCTTGAGGATAACCATGTAAATTTCTTGACCGGTTTTATAACCTTTTAAATCATACTTGAATATTCTCTCATTATCTGCCTCTTGGAGTCATTAATCAGTCTGCAAATGTTGCCCATGATTGGTATGGAGGAGCTAAGTTTCCTATGAGCTGGACACGCTTAACTCTGGGAAAACTCCAAAATGACTGTATCTTTCAGATTTCCAGTGGTTTCATATGATGCCAGTTCTCCCATACAAAATAATTTTTTTTCTTTATTCTACTAACACTCAGGAACACTGATTAGTTTGACTTTGAGGTTGAAAAGACAAGTTTCGTCAACATTATAACACTTTCTTGGAATAAATTAAATTTAAAATTTGATTCAAATAAAATATTTTTAAAATGATGTCGCAGCTTCACGGTCAGCTGTCTTTTCTTTGTTGTTATTGCTGTAGCCTGAAGCATCTAGTCTTCTAATTCCAAGGAAAACATTAAATGTCAAATTCATCCTTAATACAGGATAAAGAGACCATCTGCATCTACCTCTAAATTTTCTTTTGTGGTGAGATCTGAGTCCTTGATAAAGTCATTCTCGTACTGATTATTGCACTGAGAATCACTCAGCTGCTATTTAAAGAGCTAGATTTGAAGCATCTATAAAGCATGATGCTAATATTAATTTCAATAAAACAAAATTAGCCCAGAATTAAATAGTTCCTGCTGAGCTGTGTTGTGGTATGAAGTGTACATCCCTATCAATGTCACTACACAAAGACTTGTTGTCTTCAACATTACTGGGAACAGGTATGTATCTCCCCTGATGGTGGCAGCAAGTGTTCCTCATGTTTCTTGCTGTCCCAATGCATATGGTTTGATGAGATGGTCTGTACCAGTCTAGTTTGCAAAGCAACTCACCCTCTCTTCTCCTAGTGGGTTTTCTTTCTAGAATGATGAAAAGTGCTCTGAATTTGGAGTTAAAGTTCAAAACCAGCTCTGAAACATATTGTGTGACCTTTAGCAAACCATTTAACTGTCCTTGTCAGTTTGCCTATCTGCCTGATAAAGATAAAAAAAAAAACACCCCTTTTACAGTTGCCATCAAGGTAGATTTGATACATGGGAAAACGCTTTGGAAAATGGAAAGCATTATAAAAAATGCTATTCTGTACTAGTCTGTGAAACACCATCCATAATGACTTGTCTTCTCTTTCCATACGTAGCCTTCATTCTCTGCAGTGTGCCACAGTGTCTTCCTCATCATTGTTTTCCAGTATTTTACCTCCTATTCTTTATTTTTTTTTTTTACTTTTCTCCCTCCCTCTGTGTGTCGGGGTTTCCTTGTCTGCTGTATTTCAGGTCTCGGAGACTTTGGCTTATAAACCACTTGGCTGTCCTACTCAAGTCACAGTGCTCCCTCCACTGCCAGATCATCAGTTCTGGCTGGCAAGGATCTTGTTCTTAAACATTATTTTATCCCCAGTGCCCAAGCAGCACCTGTCACACAGCGGGTATTGGGTGGAATGTCAGTGGAAATAATGACCAGTTTACCAACTAAGACCAATTTCAGTATTCCCTTGGGTTTCTCTAATTTGAACCTTGAGTGTCTTATTAACATTTGACTCCCCTTGATTTCTGCCTACACATTTCTATTGTAAATATTGCCTCTCTTTTACCAGCGTCTTTTCCGTAGATTATGCTATAATAATCCAGTATGCCTTTAAACATTTAACACAATTTACAAGTGAAAGAAAGGGCGTAACGTGCAGACTCTCCCCATCTCAAGCTACTACCATCTAAACATTTTAAACGAATGAAGAATGAATAAATGTGTGTCTATATGGGAAATTAGAATGTCATTATTTCCATTATAAACTATTTTACTTGCTTTGAAAAATTGTTCAATACAGAGTTCCTGAAAATATCTAATCTCCCCTACTATAGACCAACTAAAACTTGTTTTCCACAAATAAGTTTTATTCCTAAACCTACCTTCATGAAAAAAAAATTGCATCTAACGCAGCACTCTGATAATAGGATACACCCCCTAAATGATGTAATCAATCAGAGATTTTTTCACCAAGTCACTGAAGCTGAGAATAAATAACTTCCAGTTCAAATATGAGTGCCTTCATGTTTTAGGTAATAGATGATTAAATAAAACAATGTACGTGAAATTGTCTCGTTGACTTAAAAAAAATGCTGTAAAAATGGAAGAACATAGGCTTTGAAATAAAATAGACCTGGCTTCAGATTTTGGCTACTTGACATATCCATTGGCTAGTCTTGGGCAAACCACTACACCTCAGTTTCCTCATTTGTAAAGTGAGAATGTTAAAATTACCTTGAAATGCTGTGCAAAATATTCCATAAGGTAAAGTGCTGCTTCCTTGTAAGCACTTCCTAAAAAGTAGCCATTATTAACCATATCATAATCTCTACTAGAATATAAACTCCACATGAACAAGAGGTATCATTGTGTTTTAAATACTTACCACTCTACCTGGCACATAGCAGACACTCAATATATATTTCTTGAGTAGAGGTAATTAGGATTAGAGGATGAGAATGATGGTGTATAAAATTGCTCATCCTCCTGAGACTATCAGTGTCACCCCTGCAAAAGGGTGTCTAATCCCAAAGGCTATTACATGAACTTTTAGTAAAATCCCTGTCCAGTGAGACTGTATTTGGTATTTTCCAAAACATCTTTATTATAAAACTAAAGCAGGATGGGTGTGGAGGGTGGGGAACGCAACTTCTTTTTTAAAAGTAGTGAAATCAATTTGTCTGTTATCTTAAACAAACTGAGGTTGGTCACAGAATGACCAGAATGACATGTTACTAGTCCCTTTGTCCACTGGAAGTATCTGAGAAGGAAAGGAAGGGCTTGACACCCACCTTCCTATTTAAGCCCTTGGGGATGTGTGGGTAAATGCATCCCCTTGTAGAAACAAAGAGGATTAATTCCCCCCACATTTAAAGTTATTTCACATCACTATATGTACACAGACAAAATAGTAAAATCTCAAAGAAGGCCCTTTTCTTAAAGAAATATTTATTTATAAAAAATGATCTGCTTCCCTGATACCACCACCCCCTAGGATTTCCCCCCTAAAGAAAGCAGATTCAACACTTGCCCTTATCACTTCTTCCCTTGAAACTTCACTAAAACAATAGTAAAGGCACATTTTAAAAGGCATAATTCCCAGAGAAAACTGAAAAAAGGAAAAAGAGACAACAGCAAGTATATTTTGGAAAAGTGCAAAGCAGAGAGCAGAGTGGCAAATTTCTCAGCAGTCCCCCAAAAGCTGAATGCTAAAGCAATAGTGGGAAAACCTGATTCACATCACAGAGTCCCCAAAATACTCAGGTATTGGCAGCCCTGAGGTGGGGATAAAGAGAGAAGGACTTGTTGAAAACCCCACTTAGGAAGAAGTTAGACCTCCCCCAAACACAGGCCCCTCTCTCATCCTATGCAGCAGGGTGACTACCCTACCTTCACCAATAGAGATGCTTGAGGAAGTGGAGACACTAAAATAGAGAGTCAGAATTGGGGACAGCAGGTACAGTGGATGACAAAGTACAGTACTAGAAATACAGAATTGAAGGCCAAATTTACATACCTTTCCTACAAAGGTTCAAGACTCAAATCAAACCAAAATAGCGGTGGACTTCTAAAGGACAGCAAATGAGTGTCTTCAAAATTCTGAGGAAAAAAGTTATTTCCAATCTGGAATTGTATAGCCATCAGAATTAATGCATGAGGGTTTATAAAGCCATTTCCAGGCATATAGGCTTTAAAAAATTTCCTATGAATGCTTTTTCCGGAAATTACTGGAAGGCATGCTTCCTAAAATGAGAGACTAAACAGAGAAGGACAATGACTTGGAATCCAGGAAACAGAGGTTCTAAAATAAAAGAGAGGCAAAGGAAATTCCAGAATGGAATATCATGGGATATACTTTTACTACCTGAAGCAATAGGTTCAGGAGGCCTAGGCTGGAGCAGGTCTAGAATGTTCTGAGATATATATATATATATCATCAGATATATGTACATATATATATATATATATATATATCATCAGATATATGTACATATATATATATATCATCAGATATATGTACATATATATATATACATATATATATATATCTCATCAGACATATGTACATATATATATCATCAGATATATGTACATATATATATATTCGATGAAATGCCCAATATATTTAACTATATAAAGAAAAAACTTACACCAGAAGGAAGTAATTCAGAGTTGAATTAAACATAAATACATAAAACAACAAAACAAAGAAATTGACGAATTTCAAGAAAAACAACAGATCATTCCAGAAAGAAAATGTAAATCCAGTACTTTATCAGACCCAGCTGTAAAAAGCATTTACATGGTCATAATCATGTAAACACCAATCTAACCAAAATTATGAAATGTCTGGGTTGAGGTGAGATAGGAAGTATGGTGGGTGAGGCACAGCAGGAAAGGGTGCCAGTTCTTCATCTTCCATAAGGAGAAGCCAATGGATAGTGCCCAAAACTAAAAACTAAAAGAAGAGTTACATAAATATATGATTTAGACATATGGAAGTAAATTCTAAAGGAATCTGCTCAAACAAAATTGAAAGCAATTGCCTCATGGGTGTGGAAAATGCCAGGATGAATTGACTGCAATGTTTTATCATAAGCTTTTTGGAACTAAATTAGCTCTCTAAATTATGTGCTTGGAGCACACTGATAAAAGTAAAAACAAAATTAAAACAAACAATAGCCCTCTGGAGCCTTTGACACTAAAGAGAAAAGACTTGGTAGCTGAAGGACTTTAAATATGTTTTACACAGAAAATTGTAAGTGGCGCAATTATACTCCAGGGTTATGGGAGGCAAAGGAGGTGAGTGGAGATTGGAAATATTCTAACTGCTCAGGTACAGTCTTCCTTTCCCTAAATGTATCCTCAGTAATTCAAAATAGAAATGGTATAACAAGAATATAAAAAATGTATACCCAGGCTAGACCCTGCTTTGAAATGTGAATTTCTTCTGCAATATTGCCCATTAAAACTATACATTTGGGAGGCCAAAGTGAGCAGATCACAAGGTCAAGAGATCAAGACCATCCTGGCCATCATGGTGAAACCCCATCTCTACTAAAAATACAAAAAAAAAAAAAAAAAATTAGCTAGGCATGATGGCACATGCCTATAGTCCCAGCTACTAGAGAGGCTGAGGCAGGAGAATCCATTGAACCTGGGAGGTGGAGGTTGCAGTGAGCCAACATGGTGCCATTGCACTCCAGCCTGGTGATAGAGCGAGACTCCATCTCAAAAAAATTTAAAAAGCCTATACATACTGTTTGCTCAAATGAGTGTGAGTTGAATTATTTTCCATGTTCATTCATTTCAGTCACAAAATCATAGAACCTAGAATTCTGTTATTGTCAATTTCATTCAATGATAGCCCGAATTTTGTTTATTTGTATTCTATTGCATCTCAATGAATGAAAAAGTGAATTTTTTCTTTTTACATCTTTACTTCTTTACTGTTAATAATGGGTATTAACAAACTTTCTAAAAAGACAATATTTGCTTTTGTATTAAATATTTCCAATAATTTTCACTTTGGGGAAAATTGACTTTTTTAAATTTTCATTTCTAACTTTTATTCATCTAATGAAAACAAAAAAGCAATCTTCTCTAACAAAGCCAATCAATATATTGAATGCCTATATTTTGGAAAGTATTAAACTTGGTAAAAGCAGTTGAAAAACATAAGAAAAGATACTTTCAATTACTAAGAGCATGTTTAGAGAAAATATACTCTCTACACATAAAGCTTAACACCCTCATTCCTTTCACCTTTAAAAAGAAAGGACTCTATGATATACATTATCTAAAGAAAACAAAAAACCCTATATCTAACTCACCACAAATAGAAAAGGCAATTATTTTCCAAACTGTTTTTCTATATAAATGCTACTGCAAAAGAATTTTTACATTAAAAGAATTGAAATGTTTTCCTTGAACACTTTTACGTAAGTTTTTTTTGTGCAAGCAAGCAGATAATTAACCACGTGTCACAGAATCCCCCTCAATAAGAATCTGCTACACTGAAAGAAAAGTAAAAAGTATAAACAACATAAAAGTTATTTTAACTTACTGTTCTCTGAATTTATAACTAAAAACTCAGACAGTTTTTTCATAAGTAACATTCAACATGATTTAAAACCACAAAAGTCAGATTTGCTTATCTTGTAAAATTGATACAACCTGTGATTCATCTCTCCCCAACTAAAAGTTATTTCAAAATATAACATACTTTACTGGACATTTTAATATTTTAAAACATGGTGCCTCTTGACTCCTATCTACATGCTACATAGCCAACACTTCTAATAAACAAAAAGTTTGATGAAAGGCCTACATTCACTAAATGATAAATGATAAACTCCAGTCTCTATCCTGTCAAATACTAAACTCTGCAAACTTTCAGTGCTAAGTATCTTTATGGCAGTTGTTTATTTTTCCTTTCCCAGTGATTGGAGGTTTAAAAATATTATGTTACTTACAGTTAGTAAATAAGGGAATTCCATTGCCAAATATTTGTACAAGATAATGGAACAGCCGTCCATGGGAACTGAAATACTAACAACCTCAAGAGTACTTGCTGCTGAAAACACATATACACACAGAGCCTCTATTTTAGCTATAGCAGATACACACTTGGTAATTTCTGAAGGTCAATCATTCACCATGTCAATATCTCTCTACGGTTTTTTTTTAAAAGTCAATAGAATCAGGTCAGCCTGATTTAGGAAAAATAAATTAGAACTGTAGACCAATGGTTAAAGAAATAGTCTTATCTTAGAGACCGTCCCAAGCCCACCAGTATCAATAACTACTCAGGACATGCAGAAATTTAAGCTCAGGTTAAAAATTTATGGTCCTTTGTGCATGCTTGTACTTGAATAAATACTGAATATTTTTTCTAAAATTATATCTTAATTTACTCCCCTTTTCAGCTTCATTTACATTAATAATTGCTGAGCTAATTTCTTATTAAAGATGTTGGTGAAATTCAAACTAGTAAGGGTTTGCTTCATGTGATGTTCAAACTACTAGACAGAGAAATGTGTTATGCCAGGATGTGCCAGTCTAGCTGAGGGCTACAAGTTCCCACGGTCAATGATGTACATCATGAGAGGTAAGGCATTAAGGGTCAGTCAACAAAACATCGGGGCACACTAGAGAAGTCACCATGTATATGGTGTCTATTGTCTGGTAAGCTAAGTCAGCTAAAATGTGCAAGCTCAGCCCTATCTCAAAAGATTTACAGGCTGTTACTGGTTTCTGAAGAGGGTATCTATACAGATTATTGGGCCATTCCTAAGAATGTGAGACAGGGGTCCCCATTACCAAAACCCATACATGAACATGAAAACAGGAAGGAGCCTTAGCAATATCTCATGCAACACAGGCAAAATAATACCACACACAATTCTGACCCTTATCGTGCCTCTCACTCAGACCTAACCAAATGTGTCCAGATACTTCCCAAACAAAAGAGGAGAATGAGTTCACTATAGTCAGCATCTTTATTTTTATTAAATTTTTTTTGGAGACAGAGTCTCATTCTTTCACCCAGGCTGCAGTGCTGTGGCATGATCTCGGCTCACTGCAACCTCCCCATCCCAGGTTCAAGTGATTCTCCTGCCTCAGCCTCCCAAGTAGCTGGCACTACAGGCATGCACTACCATGCCCGGCTAATTTTTGTATTTTTAGTAGAGATGAGGTTTCACCACGTTGGCCAGGCTGGTCTCAAACTCTTGACCTCAAGTGATCCACCTGCCTCGGCCTCCCAAAATGCAGGTGTGAGCCACTACGCCCCGCCAATAGTCAGCATCTTTATGAAAACACTTTCATAAGACAACAAGTTAGGAAATGAGAAGTTTTAAAAGATGTTTGATTAGGCAAAAGAAAACTCGTACTATAATAGCTGTAAACAACTTTTTAGCTTATCTATAACTCTATGTCTGCAAAAGTATCTCCTTCTAAATCACATTTTTTGCTTTCAAACAAGATATTTTTGTATATTCTCCAGAATGACCACAAACCCTATTTGTTAAAAAAGGGTATTAAAGGAAATAGTTTCCTTTAAATTTTACAAATCCACATATATAAATATGTCTTACAAGTAAACAGCTTGTTCTTTTCATTGATAAATATATTCATGCAAATATACTTTGTTCCTAAACCATAAATATTTTTATTCCCACAGAAAAAAAGCATAAGAACATAATTATTTGTGAATGTTACACTCTGATTCACAGTCATGCTCAATGTTAAGAGAAGAAAAACGATGTATAAACAATGATAAAATTATTAAATCACCGAAGTTGCCAAAACATCAGTAATTCAGTCTAAATGATAGAAGAAAGTTTGAATTAACTAAAAATTACAGAATAATTGTAAAGAAATGCACTTTTGTTACAACAAATATTTGAATATAACAATGTTGAAAAGTAAAGACCTGCTTTTATAAACAAACCAATGATGATGTGAGGAAAGCACATCCATTATCTCTAAGTAAATGTTTTTAACATTCTTGAAAAGTTTATTTGTAAAAATTTGTTCTCCAAGTTTGTCTAAGCAGTCCTACCACAGTCCTCTGACACTAGTTGTTTAAGAAAAGTATTTTCCCTGAGGCTGAAAAATCACTGCAGCGTTCCAAAGAACTAAAGTTGTAACCCTCAGCAAGGTCCTCTTGGTGCTGGCTTGTTTCCCTAAACTCACCTTAGCCCAGAACCCAGTGTCTAGATGCCTAATTTAGCTTAGTCACTATATTTTTAGTATCAAATCTGAACTAAAGACATCTTGATTAATAGAATTTTATTTATAATGACATCTGGAAAAAATCTAAAACATTAGATGGACTTCCCCACATGAGTACCTTTATTCGCTCATCAATAAAGGCATATTGTCAGAATTAAAGCATCTTCTCCATTCTCTCTTCTATCATTAAAAAAGGTTATCAAAACGTGATACCCCCTTACTTAGCCAAGAGTAACAAGACCAGGTATCCATTTCTCCGAGGTAAACGAGCAGAAGGTCCAGGATTAGGGACTAGACACTCCTACCAGGGATACACAGCAAAAGATAGATCAGATCGTGCTTCTGCTCACAAAACTTCAGATCACAGAGTATGCATGACATTCAATTTGACACCAGCTCACACAGCCAAGTCTCAGCCATATCTGGTACACATCTACCCTAAGACATACATGTGCCCTTCTCCAAGCCCACTGTGAGCTTTCCAGTTTTATCACAATTGTTCCTTCCACCAGCCTTTGGGTCCTCCAAAGCTCCTTTCTCCCCTGGCCCACTGTCCACCAACAACTCACTGCCCCTTGCCCTTCTTCATCACATCTCAGTTCAAACACGTCCTCAGGTCCCTTTGTTAAATGTTCTTAATAGAAGACAACTATTGTTCCTTAGAGTTTGTTTGTTTGTTTTTTACAGTACCTTTAAAAACACAGAGAGAACTTTTGGAATGAAAATATTTTCCTAATAAAAGGTAAAAAACCCTAATTGTTTCATTAGAAGTTCTCAGTCTGTGCTTCAACTCAGCTGTGCAAGACCTACACAGAATGCAAAACTGTAAAATATTTTAAATGGCTTGTTTACTGGAAAAGACACTGCAATGATTCATATTTTACTTAATTAGAAATTATTTTTAAGTTGCTATCATCTAATAAAATTCTGTTATTTCATTAACTCTTCAGAATTGTATTAATATTCTTCTTAAAGATAATGTTTCTAAAATGTCATTATTTTAAGGAAATTTGTTGTTTCTAAAGTTTAAAGTTTTATAACTAAAATAACGGCTATATACAGAAAATTCAGGAATAACCACTTATTTTAGAATAATTCAAATTCACTGCTTAACAGAAATACAAAGTGATACAACTACAGTGTTAATACATTTTAAATACAATTTAAATTATTGTTTCTGTCATCTAAGCTGAGAAGATTTATCTTAGCCTGAGCATGTAACCTGAGCTATCACCTTTTCTCTGAAAAAGGGAAAAGATACATGGATTACAATTCTAAAAATGTGAGTTTTTAAAATTTATATAGTTTCAAGGAAAAGCTTACTTTAATTCATAATCTTATTTAGCCAACAACTTCATTAGACATTGCATATAAAGCAAATACTAACCATGATCTTGTTTTCCTTTTTTTTAATGTGCGAATCATATTTATTTTTTTATTTTATTATACTTTAAGTTTTAGGGTACATGTGCACAATGTGCAGGTTTGTTACATATGTATACATGTGCCATATTGGTGTGCTGAACCCATTAACTCATCATTTAGCATTAGGTATCTCTCCTAATGCTATCCCTTCCCCCTCCCCCCATCCCACAACAGGCCCCAGTGTGTGATGTTCCCCTTCCTGTGTCCATGTGTTCTCATTGTTCAATTCCCACCTGTGAGTGAGAACATGCAGTGTTTGGTTTGTTGTCCTTGTGATAGTTTGCTCAGAATGATGGTTTCCAGCTTCATCCATGTCCCTACAAAGGACATGAACTCATCATTTTTTATGGCTGCACAGTATTCCATGGTGTATATGTGCCACATTTTCTTAATCCAGTCTATCATTGTTGGACATTTGGGTTGGTTCCAAGTCGTTGCTATTGTGAATAGTGCCGCAATAAACATACGTGTGCATGAGTTATAATCCTTTGGGTGTATACCCAGTAATGGGATGGCTGGGTCAAATGGAATTTCTAGTTCTACATCCCTAAGGAATCACCACACTGACTTCCACAATGGTTGAACTAGTTTACAGTCCCACCAACAGTGTAAAAGTGTTCCTATTTCTACACATCCTCTCCAGCACCTGTTGTTTCCTGACTTTTTAATGATCGCCATTCTAACTGGTGTGAGATGGTATCTCATTATGGTTTTGACTTGCATTTCTCTGATGGCCAGTGATGATGAGCATTTTTTCATGTGTCTTTTGGCTGCATAAATGTCTTCTTTTGAGAAGTGTCTGTTCATATCCTTTGCCCACTTTTTGATGGGGTTGTTTTTTTCTTGTAAATTTGTTTGAGTTCGTTGTAGATTCTGGATATTAGCCCTTTGTCAGATGAGTAGGTTGCAAAAATTTTCTCCCATTCTGTAGGTTGCCTGTTCACTCTGATGGTGGTTTCTTTTGCTGTGCAGAAGCTCTTTAGTTTAATTAGATCCCATTTGTCAATTTTGGCTTTTGTTGCCATTGCATTTGGTGTTTTAGACATGAAGTCCTTGCCCATGCCTATGTCCTGAATGGTATTGCCTAGGTTTTCTTCTAGGGTTTTTATGGTTTTAGGCCTAACATGTAAGTCTTTAATCCATCTTGAATTAATTTTTGTATAAGGTGTAAGGAAGGGATCCAGTTTCAGCTTTCTACATATGGCTAGCCAGTTTTCCCAGCACCATTTATTAAACAGGGAATCCTTTCCCCATTGCTGGTTTTTGTGAGGTTTGTCAAAGATCAGATAGTTGTAGATATGCAGCATTATTTCTGAGGGCTCTATTCTGTTCCATTGGTCTATATCTCTGTTTTGGTACCAGTACCATGCTGTTTAGGTACCAGTACCATGCTGTTTTGGTAACTGTAGCCTTGTAGTATAGTTTGAAGTCAGTAGCATGATGCCTCCAGCTTTGTTCTTTTGGCTTAGGACTGACTTGGCAACGTGGGCTCTTTTTTGGTTCCATAGCAACTTTGAAGTAGTTTTTTCCAATTCTGTGAAGAAAGTCACTGGTAGCTTGATGGGGATGGCATTGAATCTATAAATTACCTTGGGCAGTATGGCCATTTTCACGATATTGATTCTTCCTACCCATGAGCATGGAATGTTCTTCCATTTGTTTGTATCCTCTTTGATTTCATTGAACAGTGGTTTGTAGTTCTCCTTGAAGAGGTCCTTCACATCCCTTGTAAGTTGGATTCCTAGGTATTTGATTCTCTTTGAAGCAATTGTGAATGGGAGTTCACTCATGATTTGGCTCTCTGTCTGTTATTGGTGTATAAGAATGCTTGTGACTTTTGCACATTGATCTTGTATCCTGGGACTTTGCTGAAGTTGCTTATCAGCTTAAGGAGATTTTGGGCTGAGACAATGGGGTTTTCTAGATATACAATCACGTCATCTGCAAACAGGGACAATTTGACTTCCTCTTTTCCTAATTGAATGTCCTTTATTTCCTTCTCCTGCCTGATTGCCCTGGCCAGAACTTCCAACACTATGTTGAATAGGAGTGGTGAGAGAGGGCATCCCTGTCTTGTGCCAGTTTTCAATATTCCATCTAAAAGCTGCTTTCCTAACTGGCTTAAATGACTTAATTCTCTCATCTTTTACAAACGTTATCTGCCCTCTTGTTTTAACTCTCTTTACATTCAGGATACTGTTTCCTGAGTCATCTCCTTTTAAATGAATGTTTTCTAGCTTATGTTTGCCAAGGGAAGTTAGTAGAGAGACATGTGGAAGTAAATGAGAAAGTGAAAACACTGCACAATTGCTGAATTCACCTCAAGGAAGCATTCGCTGAATTGGTGACCAGTATTCACAGGTGGAATGAACATTTCAATAGCATGTGCTGCCAGAAAAATACCTGACTTTGAACTTTGCACAAACTCAGAACAGTCACCAAATCAATGGATATAGAAATATTTGGCTTATATTTAACTAAAATTATCTCAAATGTATATATCTAAAAACAATCTATAATAAGGTTTAAAATGCTTACTGTGACATAGTGCACCATACAAAAACTTGAATCATTCATATTTCAAACCCTGAAGAAAGACAAAGGTCCAATGAACAGCTAAAATCCTGTCATAAAGACCCAACACTAAGGCCATGAATATCATACAGTTGTCCTGGCCCCTGTCTCTGACACAACATTTACTTTTGAAGACATCTGCTGACATACTTTCCTGGGGCATCAGAAGCCATAAAATACTTACAAGTAAATTTAACTGAGGAGTTAAAAGATCAATATGCTGAAAATTATAAAATATTGATGAAAGAAATTGAAGATGACACAAATAAATAGAAAGATATCCCATGTTCATGGATTAGAAGAATTAATATTGTTAAAATGTCCATACTATCCAAAGTGACCTACAAATTCAATGCAATCCCAATCATAACTCCAATGTCATTTTTTTACAGACACAGGAAAAAAATCCTAAAATTCCTATGGTACTACAAATTCCCCAAATAGCCAAAGTAACCTTGAGCAAAAACAACAAAGCACAGGCATCACACTACCTGATTTCAAAATATATTATGAAGTTATAGTAAAAAACAGCATCGTATTAGCCTAAAAACAGACATATCAACCAACGGAAAAGGACAAAAAGCCCAGAAAGAAGTAAACTGACACATTTACACCCAATTGATTTTTTGACAAAGATGCCAGTAACACACAATGGGAAATGGAAAGTATCTTCAATAAAGGGGAACAACTGGATATCCATATGCAGAAGAATAAAATTACTCTTATTTCACAGCATAAGCAAAAAAACAACAAAAATGTTTTAAAGATTTAAATGTAAGACCTGAAACTGTAAAACTAGTAGAAGACAATGCATGAGAAAAGCTCCAGGACACTGATCTGAGCAATGAGTTTTTTAATATGACCCCAAAGTCCAAAGTCACAGACAGAAAAAAAGCAGAAACAGACACATGAGAAAATGTTAAACTACCAAGCTTCTGCATAGCAAAAGAAACAATTAGAAGAGTGAAACCAATGGATTAGGAGAAAATATTTGCAAACCATATATCTGTTAAGGGACTAATATCCAAAACATATAAGGGACTCAAACAACTCAATAGCAAGAAAGTAAATAACCCAATTAAAAAATAAGCAAAGGACCTGAACAGGCATTTCTTAAAAGATGACATGCAAATACCCAACAGAAGACAAAGAGATGAAAAAAAATGCTCAACATCACTGTTAGGAAAACACAAATTCAAACCACAACGAAATATCAATTCGTAGCTCTTAGAATGTTTACTATCAAAAAGACAAAAGATAACAAATGTTGGCAAGGCTGTGGGGGAAAAAAATCCTGGTACACTGTTTGAGTAAATATAAATTAGTGCAGCCATTATGGAGAGCAGTATGGAGGTTTTCAAAAAATTATAAATTGAATTACCATATGATCCAGCAATCTCACTTCTGAGTGTACATCCAAACGAAATGAATAGGAATGTCAAAGAGGTATCTGTATTCTCATGTTCATTCCAGCATTATTCACAATAGTCAAGACATAAAAGCAACCTAAGTGTCCATCAATAGATGAATGGATAAAGAAAATGTAGTCCATATATACAACAGAACACTATACAGCCCTAAAAAAAAACAAGGAAATTCTGTTACTTGTGGTAACATGGATGAACCTTGATGACATTATGTTAAGTGAAATAAGCCAGCACAGAAAGACAGATACCACATGATGTTAGTTATATGTGGAACCTAAAAAGTGTTGATCTCAGAGGAATAGAGAGTAGAATGGTGGTTACTAGAGGCTGGTAAGGTGAAGAGGAGGAGGGTGAAAGGATGATTAATGGGTACAAAGTTTCAGTTAGATAGTAGGAATAACTTTTAGTGACCTATTGCATAGCATGGTGACTACAGAATGATGTATAAGTTGTATATTTAATAATGATAAGTTGTATATTTCAAAATTGCTAAAATAGTAAACTTTAAATGTTCTCACCTCAAAAAATAAGTGGGTGCAGTGGATATGTCAATTAGCTTCATCTAAGAATCCCACCATGTATACATACATCATTGAAACATCAAATTGTACCCCATAAATATATACATTACTTGAAAATTACAAATAAAAATTTTTAAATTATAACTTCTAAAGAATTCTAGCTAACAAGTCAAATAAAGTACATGTATTGAGTAGATAAGTTTCTATTATATAAAAAAGTATAAATACTGAATAATTTTTCATTTCCTGATGTCAAGCAATACAAACATCACTATCATGTAATACTTCATTCATAATTCTACCTCAGCAAGGTTTACTGATTTCAGCCACCTTCCTCCAGTCCCTAAGTCTTACTTAGTTCATACCCTTATCCATGGCTTCTGGGGATGATAATGTAATAACTAACGGGGCTTTCTATTGTCTCCTGCTTAAATGTGAATTATCATTTCATCACAAGCTGGAAACACCCATTGGTTCCTTACAGCCCAAAGAATAACATCTAACTTTTTGATAAAGACCTTCATAATTGGACTTAACTTCATTTTCTTCTCACTGTACACCAGCACCACAGCCACACTGACTTTCTAAGTTTTGCCTAAGCTTGCCCTGTCCCTTCACTCCTCAGTGTTTATACACACTCTTCATGTTGCTGTAAATCTCCTTCCTTCCCTCATCTCCACCAGGAAACCCTTATGTATTTTCAACATACAGTTCAAATAAAGACTCTCCTGTGAAACATTCTGGAAATCTCCATTTGCTCCTGATTCTGGGTTCCACAGCAATTATTTATAAATTTAATATTATATTTTGCTTTGTAATTTTCTTTCTATTCACCCCTTTCATCTTTGTTCTCTCAAGTATGTATCACAGATGGGTACTCAATACACAATTAAGGAGGGCAAAAGGAAAGGAAAGAGGAATGAGAGGTGAGGAAGGTAAAAAGGAAAGGAGAAACTGCTTGATTCTTTGACAAGATAAGCAAAAATGATAACTACAGTAGAAATTTTAAAGTTCATTTTATAATAAGCATACCAAAAGATGATATTTTTAGAAATTAAATGACTACTGAATGCCTTGGAGTAATAAATGAAGCACAGTTAAGTCTTCTAGAAACAATGCCAGTAATTAGTTAGATGCCTTATAACAGTACTATGGTGCAGTGAAACGTGCATGGTCTTTGAGCATAGGCTGCATTTGAATGCTAACAACAACTACCAGCTGTGTATCTTTGGGGATTCTACTTTTCCTCATTTGTAAAATTAGTCTAATAGAGTTGCTGTGAATATATTTTGAGAAAACAAAGGTAAAATATTGGGCAGGTACTGAACATACGGTAAATGATATGATGAGTCTTCATTTAGAAATAAAGTTTAGGCTATCAACCAAAAATATAAACAAAATAATAAAGACATACAACTTAATAGATTAATTTTAACTTAAGGACTTATGACTAGCTATATAATTATAAAATTCATGACTATGTAAGAGAAGGCCTTAAACAGAGACTCTTTAGAAAATCAATTACTACTTAAATATATTCTGATTTGCATTATGATTTTAAACAACAAACAAACAAACAAAAAACAAAAAACAAGGGGAAATTTCTCCAAGGCCATTAAAATTTCATTTGATTTCCACTAAGGAAAGCATTCAGATCTGGTTCAATCACTCTATATTTAAAGAAAGTTTTAAAAGTGTAAGCACACAATCAATAGTTATATTCAAAGTCTCTGGAAAAATAAAATTAAAAAAAAGCACTTCTCCTTTAAAAATGATTCATTTGTATTAAATACGTTAGGTACGTCCAATTTAATTTCTGACAAGCACTTGACTACTTGTGGTTTGCTGGCAGTTGAGCATATATTTGCATCACATCCTGACAAATGATGATCTCCTGATGGTGACATTCAGCTGTTGTCAACATCATAAACATGTCTGTTCAATATGTTTACATTCCCCCTGGGCTGGCACTGCTTTCCTAATGCCTATGTTAATAGCAAGGTAGAACTGCAATAACAAATGAATTTCATTTAGTCTACAGCTAAAGCCTTGGGAAGTACCCATCTAAGGCTTAAAACCAATTTCAATTTAGCTTCAATTTCTCTTTCAAAGGGAGAAGGAATTTCTACTACTGAAAGTACTGTGAAAGCCATGGCATATTCCAGTTTCTTTTCTTATTCATTTTTGGCTTATTTTCCCATTATAATTATAATTTAATTATTCTTAAACTCCTCATATAAATACATAAAAATTTCTGTTCTATGACAGTTTCACACTTACTAAGAACAAATCTAATGAGTATGTTTGCCAGATAAAGCAAACAAAAATATATATGTCCATTTAAATTTAAATTTCAATGAATAATGTTTTAATATATGTATATTCTAAACATTGCATGGGACACACTCACACTAAAACATTATTCATTGTTTATCTGAAATCAAATTTAATTGGGCATCTTGTATTTTATTTGGGAACCTTAAATTAGGGTGCTTTAACAACTTACATCTATAAATCTATCATTCAAAAGAAGGATGAAATTCATGACCAAGGTTTCTCAGAAATGTTTTCCAATAGGTGGCCTCTTAGCTTGTAGAGGTTTTCTGTTGCTTTTTGGTGAGGGCTGCGGGGAGGCTGGTTATAAAGACCTGTTTTGAGGGAGGCTCATTTACTTTTTCTTGATCAGTCTGTTGAATAATGGCATTTTTACTTTTGCTTGAACAACACGACAGCCCAGTTGCCAGCTCTTTTTATATATATATATATAATCATTCAAGAGATATGGCAGCTCTCTAAGATACCAATTGTCTTTTGAAAAATAGCTTTCTCACACTAATCTGTTTTACAGGTCTTAAAAGTAAAACAAGACTTTGAATACAGGGAAATGGACAAGTTGGATGAATGCATTCTGCTTGTTTAAATATTTACATCCAAAATGAAAGGAAGAAACTTCCTTACAAAATTGTTTTTAATTTGGATAAAAGGTTAAAGGGCACACAAAAAATACTGTAAGTTACTTTGCAAATATTTGCCAAAGATCTTACATCATGTCACATTCTGCACTATTTTACCGCCCACCCCCCATGAGCCATTCCCCTTGTAATCTAACCTTTTCTAACAGCCAAATTCCTCTGTTAAAATCTCACTCTCATCACTGCCTTCCAGGCAACATCTTTAATCTGATGTGCTGGTCATTCCTACTTTCACTATTCTAATTTACTGTCTGTTATTCAATGATTTAATAAACACTTAAAGCAATGAGCAAGGTGAATGGTTCATATACTAAAGTTGTTTGTAGTCTGGTAGTCTGGGCTGATTATTAAAAAGAAAAGGAAGTTTATAATAAAGGAAATACACTAGGCTTCAAAAGTTGGGAAAAGTCTATTAGAGACATCAGTAAAGGCCCAGTGAGAATGGGCTTTGCAATCAGGAACACCGAGGTCTGAATCCGAGCTCCCACCCTTATTGCTGAATGACTTGTGGCATATTACTGACCTCTCTGAACCTTATTTAATAATTACCTAACTCAGATAATTGTCGTCAGGTTTAAAATGAAAATGTTTTATACATTACAGGACACATTTGTAAACACTTAGGAAAAAAATCAGCTATTATAGAGTAAAATAGCAAAATTGTTACAAATATTAGAACTAGACTGCCATGGCCTGAATATTAGATCCTCTCTTTACTAGCTGTGTAGACTTAGGCAAGTCACTTAATCTCTCTATGCCTCATTTCCTCATCTATATTAAGTGAATAATAAGGGTAATTCAAAGTTTTAGTCCAATTTTATACTCAGCAGAGAGGATAAAATTGATTAACTCATGTACAAGAACTCTTCATTTAAAACAAATTCAGGTAAAACTCTACAGCGTCTGGCACTGTAAGTACTCAAGAAATGTTAACTACTTCAATTATCATCAGTGTCATAATTATTATTTAAAGAGGTAACATTTCAGATAAGTCTTCATGGGCTAGTAATATTTAAATAAAAGTACTGAGAAGAAATTTTTGGCTAAGAAGACAGCAAGAATAAACGTAGAGAAGAACAGAGCAAGAAAGTTTATTCAGGGGTCAGAAAATACAGAACCAGAGAATAATGAAGTAGATAAAAAAGCAAAAAATGGCAGATAAAGGCTCAATTGTAGAAGGGCTTGGTACACATTTGAGGTGTTGGTACATACTTCATTACCCAATAGGGAGTCTCTGCACCTGTCTGAGCAGGAAGTTAGGAAAGCCTGAACTTGGGCATCCCAGAGGAGGATAGAAAAGAGAGGACAACTTCCCAAGACTGTAGAATCTGAACTGAGAGGAGTAGCCAGCTGTTTAGAGGAGGGGAATGTGGAGAGGAAGCCAGAGAGGAAATTGCCTGAGAAACAGACCAGATGCAAATTGGTTATGAGTGATAGATACATAGGAGTTGAGACCATAGATCATTCTTTTTTTTTTTTTTTTTTTTTTTTTTTTTTGAGACGGAGTCTTTCTCTGTCCCCCTGGCTGGAGTGCAGTGGCGCGATCTCGGCTCACTGCAAGCTCCACCTCCCGGGTTCACGCCATTTTCCTGCCTCAGCCTCCCAAGTAGCTGGGACTACAGGCGCCTGCCAACACGCCCGGCTAATTTTTTTTTTGTATTTTTAGTAGAGATGGGGTTTCACCGTGTTAGCCAGGATGGTCTCGATCTCCTGACCTTGTGATCAAGAAGGAAGCTGTGTTAGGTATAGACAGAGTAAGGACTAGAAACCTGCCATGAGAATGGAGGGAATGGAGAACAAACAGCCAAAGGCAATCAACAGGAAGGAGGAACCAAGATGTAAATGTCACCTAGGGACATATGGAACAGCAATGCATAAAAAGATGCTTTGTAAAAAAGAGTACATCCAGGAAGCAAAGTAGGGATGGAAAAAGGCAAAATCAATCTATGCTTATCATCCTCCCAGAGGGTGGCACTGAACCCTTCGGGCTGAGCTGAAAGTTCTTCCTCTCTGGCCTCAATAGCACCCAGTGCAAACCCTATTAGAGGTCTTATCTCATAAAGACAGGTCTGATAGCAAAAATTTGTGGTATATATGATCACTAAGTATTTGGAGAATGAATGAATAAGTAAATTAGTGGCCTTTAGAACCTCAGTCCTCCCTGCCACTTTTGCATTATAATGCCCTTTCCAGTATTACAAACTAGACTCTCATTCACAAGTCTAAGATTTGCCCTGCTTCAAGTAGCAGGCCACATTACTTTGTTGCTTGTCATTTTGCATTACTAGCATTTAAGCAGCCTAAAGGAATGCATAAAGAGTTTTCAAAATGTGTTTCCAAAGCCTTTGTGGTTCCATGAAATACCTGGCCCTACTTGCCCTGCCTCCCTCCAGCATCCCACTGCATAGGGACTGTGCAGAGTAAAAGTTGGGAGGAGGGAGGAAATGGCAGTCAGACCTTAATTGGTTATACAGGAGAGACATCACTGTAAGACTGCATTTTAAAAAAGAATTCTGAGGCTTTTTACTTAAAGCTTGAAATACGTTATACTCTACTCAAATTATAGAAGGTTCATGTGAAGTAAATCCTTTTGTTTATGTTTAAATTATTGCCCAAATATCTAAAATTGCAAAATACGATCCCAAACTTCCACCATTCTCCCTTTCACTGTATACCTATATGAAGAGAAATAAAGCAGTAGGCATGTTTACCCATCTCTGAGTGTGGTTTATTTTATTCATTTTTTTCATTTTTTTTTTTTTTTTTTTTTTTTTTTGAGAAGGAGTCTCGTTCTGTCACCCAGGCTGGAGTGCAGTGGCGTGATCTCAGCTCACTGCAACCTCCACCTCCCGGGTTCACACCATTCTCCTGCCTCAGCCTCCCAAGTAGCTGGGACTACAGGCGCCCACCAACACACCCGGCTAATTTTTTTGTATTTTTAGTAGAGACGGGGTTTCACCGTGTTAGCCAGGACGGTCTTGATCTCTTGACCTCGTGATCCGCCTGCCTCGGCCTCCCAAAGTGCTGGGATTACAGGCGTGAGCCACCGCGCCCGGCCTGAGTGTGGTTTATTTTCTATAGCATTTTGTGTTTTTCAATATTCAACCTGAACAGTTACCCTCCAAGAAGCTAAGTAATACATTAACACAGGTTATACTGTGAAACTCAAAGCTTTAGTCCAACTTCACACTAAGATTCTGTTTTAATTGACTTGGCATGGGAGCCAGTCAAGCACGAGTGTGTGGGAGCTGGCTCCTGGAGCCAATTTGTACTCATCTGTCCCCAGCTCCACATTCAGTGATTTCATGTTGGTAACTTAAAATTGACCATGCTAGGAGAATTTATCCCACAGAAATCCCCAAATGCTACAAATCTGAGCTTTTTTTCTGCCCAGTGATCCAGCTTACCAGCACACCACTCAAATTGTTTAAGTTCTTTACATGAAATTAATGCACAGCCAGGGCTGAGACCTACTACAAAAAAAGCATATACTCAATGAATTAGTTTTTCAGCCTTATATGTCTGCAACTATATGTTAGTAATCTCATTACCTGGTGCCACTAGTATATATTTTGCACATCAAGTGCTTTTCTAAAAATATCTGTATAAACAGTATTTTAATCACCTCAATTTTTTAATGTTAAAAATGTTTGCCTATTTTTGAATTAAAAGAGTAGTCACAGAATTTGAATGGTGAAACTAATTTAAAAAGTACCTAGTGCAACTCTCAGAGTTAAAAAAAAATAAAACTAAGATTATAGAAACTGAGATTCACTTATGTTCTCTGAACTATATAAAGGCAGTGACAGGACTATTACCTACATCTGCTACCTCACAACCTGAATTTCCACACGAGCTTACAGGGTGGATTTGTTTAAAAATAGAAGAGAAAGAAACAGTTCCTTTATGGCTTCTCAGTTCCAGTCCCAAGGGGCCTTTTTGAGTGCTAATAACTACAAGGACACTAGAAAGAACTCGTACTTCCAAATGAAAATGTCAACACGTAGCTGGAGTGAAATAATTAAATTGCTTATATACATTTCCATACCTCATCGAGTACAGCAAATATGTGTATTCAAATAATCTCTTGTGAAACGAAAGCTTCCCTTCTTACAGGATGTTGTTACTGCTATCACTGCTCCCTAATCTTGTGAACTGATTAAAAAATAATATATTACTGGTTAATCTTTTTAACTATGATAGAGAGAAAATATAACATCATACCCATGCAAGAAGCAACAGATTTCTTTTCACCGTTCCACAATATCCTAACATCCCCACGATGATAAGGAAACAGCAAACAGCAATCATGACCGGATGAACCACAGGAAAGTAAGTCAAAATGACTGCTTCCTCTACCCTGAAAGAAGAAAAATAATGTATTAGAAATAAAATATAATCAAAATGCACCCAAGACATAGCAGAAGATACAACTGTGATTTGTGTTAATAATTCTTTCAATCATGATGCCTCAAAACTAGTGACTGTATTGTTATTTTCAAAATCACTGTGCTATTGTTTTTATGTTTATTTGCTCAGTTGCTTTATTTTTGGTTTTGCAGTGTTTGTCTTTTTTAATACAAGTGGTAGCTTTCCTACCCCAACTCATTTAATATATAATATACAGGACCTTGATAAAAGGTCCATCTATTATTATTTCCGAAGCCTTAGCCTAAGTAAATCACATGGGACCATTTGCTATTTCCCAGCTGGGAGGAATCTCCTTCCTCTTCTCTAATCTTTGACCCCATGTGCACTACGTTTCTTCTCCCTGACAATTGATCCTCCCCCAAAATGTAAAAGACTGCTATGCAAAGGAAAATCCGTCTACATTTAAAGAAAGGAATAGGTAGAAATGATTTTTGCTAGAACATGATGAAAAATTCATTAACCGAAACCAGTATTAATGATAAAAATTAACCATCATTAAGCTAAGTTCCCCTGTGTTAAGGACTTGAAAACAATGGTTTTCATTTAATCCTTACCACAATTCAGATGTCATATATTATAATACAATCTCCATTTAGAGATGACAGAGTAAAAAGTAATTTGTCCCCTGTGATGTTAGTAGATTAACCCTTGAAATTTGAGAAAAAAAAATCATTGTGGTGTATGGTTTTCATTAACCCAAGAACATGAAGGTAAGAGGGAGCTGAAGGTAATTTTCTTAGGGAAAAGTAACTATGCTGGTTCTTTACATGCACCTATGACATGGCTGACGCACAATCAGGAGGACAGGCAACTGCTATTACCATACCCAGAAATGTCTGTATAAACATGCTGCCACCTGATCCCCTGCTAGGACCAGAGGCACACCTTAAGGAGAATTCTGGAGGATGCAAGTGTCTGTGACAAAGGTTGCTATGGGCAGGAAAAACTTTTCCAAAAGATCAAGGAAGAGCACTACCATATAAATAGCTGAGGGCAAAGTTACTTAAAATCAGCATGAAAGAATTCAATCAATAATTATAAAGTATACCTCGTTTCTGCAGTTAAAGTGAGAACGTTATTTAGGTAGTCCCTCATCCAAGCAGAAACTGCCAACACACTGATGGACATTAACTGGGGAGAAAAAAGTACAAACTGGTTACCAAAGATTTACGTAACATTCACTGCAGGATTAATAATAGGAAAATTAAGGATTTTGTTACATAATGTCTTTCCCAATTACCATTTGCTACATCTTGAAATTTACTATTACTATAAATAACTGCCATTCCATTTTGTAATCATGTCATAGGCACCAAATGGAATACCACCCAAATGGGATACAGAAAACAATACTATTAAGTGGCTGATCCCAGGTTCAGGACAGAAACTGCACAAGGTAAGGAGGCCACAGAACAAATAAATTATCAAACATATAAGATGTGTCTAAAACACATTGTCATTCTTAAAGGCAACGAAGCAATTAAATACTATTACTGAACAATTAAATATTGTCAAAAAAGTCACAGGAGTTCATTTAAAACGACTTCTATTGGCTAAAATTCAAATAATTTAAGCATTGAAATGACAGTAATAGTAATAACATTAAATGTAATCCTTTGATTCATAAAGCACTAAAGTATATAAACTCATACTAACACATATATGTGCTGAAGTATATAAACTCGTAATGAACAAAATTCTCTGGTCTTTGTAGAAAGTTGAATACTCAACTCATTATTCAGAAAACTGACAAGAATCTATCATTTCTATTTATCCTACTTTTCCTTTACAAACTAAAGGAAGAACCAAGGACTTGATTAAACTTTTTATGGAAGAATTTCTGTAATATTTGCAGGAAGCATTCTAGAGCATCACCATTTAACAACCTTTTCTCAAATAATGGATCTCTAGAAAAAAAGATCCTCAATGGCTGCAATTTTATCAGGTCATTGGTTCTCAATCCTGTCTGTACATTTGAACCATTTAAGACTCAAAAAAATTACTGAACACAGGTTTATCCTGGACAAATTCTAGGGAGTAGGGCTTGGGCATCAGAGATGTGTAGCAGCTTCACAGATTCTAACAGGTAGACAGGGCTGAGAACCACTACATTAAATGAAAGGCTGGTGGGAAGTCAGAATGGAGAGAGTAGGCAGATGATCCAGACCACACTGGTCACTCCTAGTATCACAAAAAGAGACAATTACACATAATGTGTCTCCCAACATGGTACGGTCAGAAGCACACAGAAATTCCTGTGAAGTATTTTCACAAGAAGGTCAAACTTGAATGAAATCAATCCTCCCGCACTATCAGTCAATAAAAAAAATACATGAAATAGATTTAAACATGTTAAATGCCACCACGGGAAGCAATTAGCAAAATCAAGCATATGAGAAATTTTACAGGAGAAATTACCTGCTTTCTTGAATTGAAAAAAAAAAAAAAAAAACTGGCAAGTTAAAACAAAAAGGAGAGAAGGAGAAACTCTTTAGTGTAGATTAAAATAGATTTAAGAGATTACCCAATGCAATACATTGACCTGGTTTGGATCCCTATTCAAACAAATCAACCACATAGAAACATTTATGATACAACTGAGGAAAGTTTAACCCTGAATGAATGTTTGGAAATATTAAGAAACTACTTTGATTATTTTAGGTGTGAGAATAGATTGTTTATTTTTTTAAAGGTCTTTATTTTCTAGACTTATACACTGAAGTAATTTTAAATGAAATATATTGATATCTATATTTGTAAGAAAAAAACAAAACATAATGATGACTGGGTTATGGTTTAATAATTAATCATGACCAGTAGAAGTTAGGTGGGAAGTAGAGAAGGGCATGTTGATAATTGTTGAAACTGGGTAATGAATAATTGGGGATTAATTATACTGTGTTTTTCTACTTTGGTATATGTTTTAAAGTTTTTCATTATTAAGAAGAAGTCTTCCTGGGAAGCTTTCCTAAAAGCTGCATATTATTAACCCTTAAGTTCTGAATGTCCTTCCTATTTTGATGGAAATCTTTTTGAAAAGTGTGTTTATCTTCTTAAGTACAATGTAGTGAAATTCACCTTACCCTGATTTTTAATAATTTCTGGCATCTTAATGAACATCACTTACCATTACGTGCTACAGCTTTAGCTTTAAATGCTGATATAATGAATATATAGAAGGTAGAAATGAGTCTGCGCTAACTCAACTGGTGGCCATGAAACGTGCTTTCTGCATGAAAGCTCCAAGATAAACAGACTGTGTAGCGCTCTACAGCTTTGAACAGTAAATTATGGCTATCTGCTTGGAAAATCAGCTGGTGAATTCACACTTCCATCATTCATTACAAATATTTACCCAACAATTACTATGTGCCTTGGACTGGGCAAGATTCAGAGACTGACAATAAATAAGAGAAATAAGATCCAGGCCTTCTTGGAACCTCTTGGGGAACACAGGCAATAATTATACAAAGAAGACAATTACAAACTGTTAAAAAAAATAAAATAAAATAAAAGTGCCATGAAGCATCGAAAAGGGAAATACCCTGTTGAAGGTCTCTCAGATCCTGAGTGGTAGAGCTGGGATTCAAATTCAAGCTGTTGGGTTTCAAAAAGCCAGGGTTAGTCACTGTCTCCCAAGTTTAGAAATAGGCATGGCATGTTTCACAGAGGGTGAAAACACTACCCTACACAGCATGTAGAATTCCTTTTTAGAAAGATGGGCAGTGGGTCTCCTGTAGAAGTCAGGTTCAGTCTAAATGTCTGAACTACTTTCTTTGGTGAATGGGAGCTCAGTGGTTCTTAACCTGTAAATACAAATGTATTTCGATATAATTAATTTCCTTTGTAAGCCAATACATTTTGTTGTGTGGATTAAAATACAGATTAATAGTAATATTATATTAATTATATTAATCTTTTATGGAAGAATTTCTGCTAATATTTGTAGGACGCATTCTAGAGCATCACCATTTAACAACCCTTTCTGAAATAATGGATCTGAAATAAAATACAGATTAATAATTAATTACTATTAATTAATATTACTATTAATCTGTATTTTAATCCACAAATTAGAATACAGTTTAATATTCTGAAAATTATAAGACTGTCAAAGGAGTCAATGGCCTATAAGTTAGGTTAAGAACCCTGGGACCACATTCAAGAGTAGAATTAGGCCAGTTATTATTATTCTCATGTCTGTTAGAAGTGAACAGATTGTAAACCTCATAAAAGTTACAAGTGAGTCAGTCGCAGTGAATTAGCCATGTTTCTAGCTTCTTCTTTTGATGCATTAACATCTGTTCTGCGTACATATGCCAGACACATCCTGCTCTGGAGAACCTAAAAATGTGCCTGAGTCACCTTGCCTTGGCCTGCTGCCTCCCTTGTTGCTTGTTCCATCCTCAAGAGGAGATGTTCTCCCAGGGGTGCACTTTTCAAATATAAACCATGCAATCCAGAATCCATACTCCTAAGTACCTCCCTTATGGGGTTCTCCCACTTAGGGGCCACTACACACCTGCCCTAATCACCCCAAGGCCAACTGTTCAAACTGGCCAATCCTAAACCCACTTACCTGCCTCACCTATACCTTTCCATAGAAACCACGATATAAGCACTTGCCCAAAGTTCCCGTCTCTCTTTCTGTCTTGTGACTGACCCTAGTGTTTCCCCTCTTGGCCCCCCATAATGAGATGTGTACTCCAAGTCTTGGGATTTACGCATATAATAAACTGTCTTCTCAATGGCAGCCATCTCCTGGTCTGTTGGCCTTAGCATACCTAATTGACAGCAGAACATATTAAAACACACAGAGCTAGCAGAAGACTGTTAGCTTTTTGATGAAATCTGTGGGCACGTGTTCTCCCTCTACTTGGCTATATGTGGGTCCTTAAAATCTTGTATCTCCAGGACAGAAAAGTCTATTAATGTGGTGTATTAGTCCATTCTCACACTGTTATAAATACCTGAAACTGGGTAATTTATGAAGAAAAGAGGTTTGGTTGGCTCATGGTTCCTCAGGCTGTACAGGAAACATGGCTGGGGAGGCCTCAGGAAACTTTCAATCATGGTGGGAGGGGAAGCAGGCACATCTTACATGGCCAGAGCAGGAGAAAGAGAGAGCAGAGGAAGGTGCTACACATTTTCAAACAACCAGACCTCATGAGAACTCACTCACTACCAGAGGAACAGCAAGGGGAAAGTCCGTCCCCATGATCCAATCACCTACCACCAGGTCACTTCCACAACACTGGGGATCACAATTTGACATGAGATTTCGGTGGGGACACAAATCCAAACCATATCATTCAACCCCTGGCCCCTCCCAAATCTCATGTCCTTTTCACATTCCAAAATACAATCATGCCTTCCCAACAGTCCCCCAAAGTCTTACTTGATTCCAGCATTAACTCAAAAGTCCACAGTCCAAAGTCCCACTTGAGACAAGTCAAGTCCCTTCTGCCTATGAGACTGTAAAATCAAAACCAGTTAGTTACTTCCAATATACAATGGAGGTACAGGCATTCACTAAATATTACCACTCCAAAAGGAAGAAACCAGCCAAAACAAAGGGGCTACAGGCCCCATGCAAGTCCCAAACCCAGCAGGGCAGTCATTAAATCTTAAAGCTCCAAAATAATCTCCTTTAACGCCATGTCTCACATCCAGGCAAAACTGATGCAAGGGGTGGGCCCCCAGGGCCTTGGGCAGCTCTATCCCTGTGGTTCCGCAGGGTACAGTCCCTGTGGTTGTTTTCTTCCACAGGCTGCCATTGAGTGCCTGCAGCTTCTCCAGGCACACAACGCAAGTTGTCAGTGGGTCTATCATTCTGTGGTCTGGAGGAGAGTGGCCCTCTTCTCACTGCTCCACTAGGCAGTGCCTTAGTGGGGACTCTGTGTAGGGGCTCAAACCCCACATTTCCCTTCTGCACTGCTCTAGTAGAGATTCTCCATGAGGGCTCTGTCCCTGCAGCAGACTTGTGCCTGGATATCCAGGCATTTGCATACATCCTCTGAAATTGAGTCAGAGGCTCCCAAGCCTTAACTGTTGCCCTCTGTGCACCCACAGGCTTAACATCACATGGAAGCTGCCTAGGCTAATGGCTTGCACCTTCTGGAGCAGTGGCCTGAGATGTACCTGGGCCCCTTTAAGCCACAGTTGGAGCTGAAGCAGCTGGATCATAGGGAGTAGTGTCCCCAGGTTCTGCAGGGCAGCAGGGCCCTGGGCCCAGTCCATGAAACCATTCTTTCCTCCTAGGCCTTTGGGCCTGTGATGGGAGGGTCTGGTGTGAAGGTCTCTGAAATGCCTTTGAGGCATTTTCCTCATTGTCTTGAATATTAATATTCAGCTCCCCTTTGCTTATGCAAATTTCTGCAGCCAGTTTGAATTCCTTTCCAGAAAATTAGTTTATCTTTTCTACCACATGGTCAAGCTGCAAATTTTCTAAACTTTTATGATCTGCTTTCCTTCTAAATATAAGTTCCAGTTTTAGAACATCTCTTTACTTACATATATGACCATACACTTTTAGAAGCAACCAGACCAAATCTTAAACACTTTGCTGCTTAGAAATTTGTTCTGCCAGATTACCCTAAATCATCACTCTCAAGTTCAAAGTTCCACAGATACCTAAAGCAGGAGCACAATGCCATAAGTCTCTTTGCTAAAGCATAGCAAGAGTGACCTTTATTCCAGTTCTCAGTAAGTTCCTCATCTTCATCTCAGACCACATCAGTCTGGACTTCATTTGTCAATATTACTATCAGCATTTTTATCACAACAATTTAACTAGTCTCTAGAAAGTTCAAAACTTTCCCTCATCTTTCTGTCTTCTGAGCCCTTTAAACTTTTCAAATTTCTGCCTGTTACTGAGTTACAAAGTCACTTTCACATATTCAGGTATGTTTATAGCAATGCTCCACTCCTGATACCAATTTTCTGTATTAGCCCATTCTAGCACTACCATAAAGTAATACCTAAAACTGGTTAATTTATAAAGAGTGGAGGTTTAATTGGCTTATGGTTCCACAGGATGTACAGGAAGCATGGCTGGGGAGGCCTCAGGAAACTTTCAAACATGGTAGAAGTGGAGGCAGGCACATCTTACCTGGCCAGAGGAGGAGTAAGAGAGAGAAGGGGGAGGTGCTACACACTTTTAAACAACCAGATCTCTTGAGAACTCACTCTCTACCATGAGAACGGCAAGGGTGAAATCCGTCCCCATGATCCAATCACCTCACACCAGGCCTCTCAGCCAACATTCAACATGAGATTTGGGCAGGGACACAAATCCAAACCATATCATGTGGTATTTTATTTCATTATCTAAAATTATTTTACAGTTATAAAAAACTCCTCTATTTATCACTCTTCAAAGTAATGACTGCTGTTGGTTTCTCTATTCTATACTGGCTTTATAGCCAGTTTTCAATAACATAGCTTTTAGTTGTGTCAACACATTATTTCATTCTTCATAGTGTACAATTCATTATCAGTGTAGTTACTACACATAGTTCTTCCATTTTTAACAAAACAAAGTGTATATCTTTTAAATGGTGTATTCCAAGACATTTCTTATATGGCAGGATGATTAAAAGCCTGGGCTTTGAAGTCATTCTTCCATTCAAAAATCATATATTGGTCACTCTTTGCCAGGCACTGTGCTATGTGTTAGGGATACACTGATGAACAGTAACAGACACTGCCTCTGTGGTGCAATTAACTAAGTGAAGAGGACACGGGTTAATCAACTCATCAGAGATATAAATATGTAACTGAGAACTGTAACAAGCGCGAGAAGACATAGTACAAGTTTCTGTACAAATTCCTTTTGGACGGTCTGACCCATTCCACGGAGTCAAAGGAACTTCTCTAAGAGAGCTAAGATCTAAAGGATAATTATCAAGTTACTCAGGAAGAGAAGGGTTGAAAATAACCTTCTGGTCAGAAAGAACAAAGGCCCCACGGGGGAAGGCAACATGACATGGTAAGCAAAATTGGCACATGGTGAGAAGGAAAAAGCAGGCAGGGGTGAGACTGCACGGAGTCTTGGAAGCCATTTCAAGGTATATCGGCTTCACCATCATGACAATGAGAAACCACTGAATTTTGAATTTCAGCTAGGAATTCTAGCTCTACTGCCTTTTAGCTGTATGACATTCAGCTTGATCTTTCCTGTGCCTCAGTTTTCTCACCCATAAAATGATATAAAAATAAGTCCTACTTCATAGAAGATCTACATGACAAAAAAAAAACCAGACTGAGACTCTCATATACATTACCTATAATTACTGCAAGTCACTTTAGACTTAAGGGTTTTCTCTTAATCTTTCTCAGTCAGTCTGAAAGATTAGATTACTCCTAAATCAATTCAGAAATGGAATCTTCAGCTGTTTGAAGGTCTACCAGATGGACAAGAGAGGAAGCTCTGGGATATAACTATCTATCATACTATCACGGTCAAGTTCAACATCTCTAACACTAAACTTATCTCCGTTCCTCCAACACCTGCATGTCCCTCCCACTGTTTTTCCTGTAAATGGTATAATCAATCCTTCAATCTTGTAAACTAGAGACTTGGCAGGGAGGCTGAACCTCTCTCCCTTTTCCTCAGCTCTATATCTAATTAGTCTCAAGTCCTTCAAATTGTTCTGGCTAGGCGTTGGGTGAATTCCTCCCCCTTTTCTTCCACGACTGGCTAGTTCAGGCCTTCATCCTCTTTTGCTATCCAATTATAATTACTTTATAATAGAACTCTTCAGCTCACAGATTTCACCTCCAATTCACCCTTCGGTTACTTTTATAGAACATAGATCAAGTTCTTCTGCTTATAGCTACCCTTTATGGTTCTTCTTCAACTACCATTTATTTAGTCTTCCCTCAACTCCCTCTGAGAGAACAAAGTTTAAACTCTTGAGCAGAGCACACCACGCCCTCTTCTGCTACCCCTTAAACTTTTTCTTAAACCGTGCTTCCTGCCAGCTCTTTCCTAGACACATTCTATATATGGAAAACAACAAAACTGCTTGCACATCTCCAAAATGCACCATGCACACCTCCCAGTGCCTATACATCTTCACTCCTGCAGTGCCTTCTGCCTGGAATACCATCCTGCTCCAGCTTTCCTGTTCTCATGTGCTGAGCAACATCTACTTCTCCTTCAAGGCCAGCTTGAACATCAACTAGAGTGTAAAGATTCTCTCTCAACTCCTGCCTTACCTACAGATCTTTTCCCTCTTAATGCTCTTTGTACAGACCTCATAAAGCAGTTATCCTATTGCTCTTGTTTCTGTCCATCCATCTCATCCCAGTAGAGGGCCCAGAACATAGCTTATCTCCCCATCACACAGAAAAGTACCAGGCTCAGTAGTGGTGCCTAATTTATGTTAGGTGAGTGAATGAGAAAATAATTAAATTAAAAGGAGATGGTTTCATCCTGCTAGATAAGCTGTTAGAGATTTTTAAACAAATTAAAAGATGTTTTAATAAGAACTGAGCTTTCTATCACTGGAAGTTTTCCAGCAGAAAGATGGTTTCTGAAAAACAAAGTCAAAGATTTATATATCAGATTAGAAGCTGGCTAAAGTGTTCTCAAAAGTACTTTAAACTAAAACTTTGCATTATACTCTGTCCCAATGTTTTTTTCACAGGAGTATACCCAAACATTGCAGCTGTGCACAGAACATTAGTCAAAATAAATAATAACACCAAGCCTTATTCTATAGAAAACAAGCAACCCTGGGAATAAAACGGCTTTTTCTCAAGGAATTGATTCCAGCAACATTAAATGTCTGAGAACAGTTTCATCCTCAACAAGTGAGGCTTTACTCACTGAGTTTGAGAAAATGATAACAATAAAAACAAATATAGTGCATGCCTATAGCAAGAAACTGAACTAAAACGAGACTAGGTCAACTCAATAACTAAACCTGATATTAAACCTAGAAGCACAAGTTATGTGAGGAATTCAGGACTCCTTGCTAATCATGTTATTTTCTGCTAATTTTCCAAATTAACTATGAGAATAATCCTTCAAATGCCACTCACATTGGCGAAATTATTAGGAACATTATAGTTATCATATGTAGCTAGGCTTTATAGCTCCTTTTCTCCAGTATTGCAACATGTTACTTGAAGCTCAAGGAGATATTTTAAAACTAAACAAAGTGTTACTTGACAGAAATACATTTAATATATTATTTGGCAGGACATTTGTCACAATGTCTCTTGCAAAATTCTTAGAAAATGCTAGCTTTCAACAAATATTTAGAGACATAAAATTTGCAGTGTTGAGGACATGGTCTGCTTTTGCTTGCATCTAATTATATAAAAACAAGTCTTGAATCAAGTTGTTTTCTGAATCAGAATTGTATGTGTATGCACATTTCCTAAGTGTATTATGAAATGTGTACCTATAATTTCCATAAAATAGTAAGGTCACAGTCAAGAAACAGTCCTTTCTATCTTTCAACTGTCTGCCATCTGTAACATATAGTCCCACATAAGATGACACTGACACAAATAATTTCTGTTCAAGGATGACAGCTGTCTGAAACCACATACCTAAACTTTTTATGTCAAACCTGTTAGCAAAAAGAGGAACATAAAAGAGAGACCTGAATCTTAGTTACAGCTCTGTCTGTATAGAAAAGGACTTTGACAAATAATTCAAACTTTCATAATTTTTATTGGCTAATCTTGAAAATGGAAAAATTGGACCAGAAGCTTTCCTTCTTTTAAAAAAGGATTTAAACTTTTTTGGTGTTTTTTTCTGTCTCCTAGGCATGATCATAGCTCATTGCACCTAGAACTCCTGAGCTCAATTGATCCTCCTGCCTTGGTCTTCCAAGTGCTGAGGTTACAGGCATGCACCACCATACTTAGCCTTTAAATTGCTATTTGTTAAAATGTAAAAGTAAGATCAAGCCTTGATTATTTGGAGGCTGGTCACACAAGGTGAGTCACATGTGTGTTTCATGTTGCCAGGCCTGCTCCCTTCTGCCTTTTTGTGAGTCTGTGCCTTCTCAGCTTCCCTCTACCAGTGGATGGGCAGAAGGAAAGACAGCAAACAGGTATCACTATTTGTTAAAGCTGTGAAAGAATAGGCAATGTAAACGATGGCTGAAATACAGTCTGGAGATTACTAGTGGGTATCATTTCAGAATGAACAGCAATTAATTAGAGCTGAATAAATCAATATCACCTTGGAGCTGTTCTGACTGACAGTTTTTCTAGACCACCATGTTTTCCTATAGACAAGGTGACGATGCATCCTGATCTGACCAGAAGAGACACACTATAAGCCTCTGTTGTTTGGTCATAATTCTTAGCAGAAACATCCCCGTTTCTTCAGTCTCCACATTGTCCTGGTTGCCATGATAAAGTATATGATCACCCTATAGTCACTACAGGTAAAAGAAGAGTAAAATGCCTCCTTCTACATGATAGTTTCTATGCAGTCTAACTGCAGTAAACTCCACTTCCCAACATCCCAGCTCAGGACTATTCCCTGAGTGGAGTCAATGAGGGAGGAGCCTATTGCTCAGTATGCAGCAGAATGTGCTGTGAAGAATCTGCCATGTACTTCTCAAAAAACATTCCTTAAGAAGCATGCAGCGGCTCAAGTCTTTGCTCAGCTGAGCCACAATGTATATATAAAAAAGTAGATCAGCTTTGCTCTGAGACTAAAAGATTTTTTTTTTTTTTTTTTTTGAAACAGAGTCTCACTTTGTCGCCCAGACTGGAGTGCAGTGATGCGATCTTGGCTCACTGCAATCTCCCCCTCCCAGGTTCAAGCAATTCTTCTGCCTCAGTCCCCCTAGTAGCTAGGATTACAGCTGCATGTCACCACACCCAGCTTATTTTTGTATTTTTAGTAGAGACAGGGTTTCGCCATTTTGGTCAGGCTGGTCTCGAACTCCTGACCTCAGGTGATCCACCTGCCTGGGCCTCCCAAAGTGCTGGGATTACAGGCATGAGCCACCGCATCCAGCTGACTAAAGGAATTTTTTATGGTTAAAATTTATTTTAAAAGACCACAAATATTTGTTAGAGGGCTTTCCACTATTCCTTAGGAAGAGTTCAAAAATACTTGAATACCATTCATAGCATAAAGTTGGGGATACCAATTTAAAATGTAGTATTTTAATATGATTCATAAATGTCCTTCCTGTGAATTCAAACTTCTACTTGCCAAGAATCTAACTCTTCAGATTCTGTGTGGATCAAACACCTAAGGTTCACTACGGATGGCCAGAGAAAAAGAAAGACAGCATTGAGCCTCCTATCATTTCATCTGCCACGCATATATCTCAAAAGCATAAACTAAATTTCCTGTCTACTTTTTTTAGACTTTCTTTTATAAGTTACTTTTCATATTTAATCAGGATAGTTCTTCTCTATTGCTATTATCTTTAGTAATGGTAAGTAAAAAACAATGGCTCTTACATAATGGTGAGATATGGGAGTTTATATTATACATTTAGAAAAGTAGAAACAAACACATATTTGATGAATTTTAAATGTTCACCAATGTCAGAAATTTTCAAGGAGAACCATATTTATCTGTATTTGTAATAACAGAAAATTACCATCTAAGAACGACAAATGACCAAAAAGCTACAGAAACTGTCTTTAAAATGGTAGAAAGCTCTCATTTCTTTAAATAATATGCCATTTAAATTTTACTAGTAATAAAAGCATACAAATTTGAAGGAAAGGTAACCCACGTCCTTACTCCAAGATGGAGAGAAGGGGAATCATGGTCTCAAAAGAACCCTCGGACAGTTCACCTACCCACATCATCTCCTATGTGCTCCTTCCCATCACAAACCCACAATACTCGTGACAAACCTAGAAGGCCCAATACTTTTGTGTTGACCCCAGTACAACAGTACTAGAATCTGGCTTCTTCATGATGTGGAAAAGACACTCAACGGATGGCAAATCAAGGTGACTGGATCCATACAATAAAGAGAATGCAGAGCGTGTGTGATCTTGAATGTGCTATGGATTGTTTCTTCTAAGACACATTTATAGCTTACACTTAATAACACATCTATGCCTTACATTTTTTAAAAAATACTCAAGATATACTTTCTAACTTAAAAAAAAAAAACTCTCAGTTTGATTTTTGACTCTCAGAACAGGAAAACAAAATTGAATGGGTTCCCAATGTTTTTGTGATTAAGATTTATTTTTTTCCCTAAAATTCTAGTGGGGTAGAAAAGGTTAAGAAGGAACCAATATAGTAAAAATAGATTTAAAACAACTAAGACTACTTAAAATGCCAGTGGAGAGTAAAAGCCTATAGCTTTTTTTTTTTTTTTTTTTTTTTTTTGAGATGGAGTCTTGCTCTGTCACCCAGGCTGGAGTGCAGTGGCACAATCTCGGCTCACTGCAAGCTCCGCCTCCCGGGTTCACGCCATTCTCCTGCCTCAGCCTCTCCGAGTAGCTGGGACTACAGGCGCCCGCCACCACGCCCGGCTAACTTTTTGTATTTTTGGTAGAGACGGGGTTTCACCGTGGTCTCGATCTCCTGACCTCGTGATCCGCCCGCCTCGGCCTCCCAAAGTGCTGGGATTACAAGCGTGAGCCACCGCGCCCGGCCAAGCCTATAGCTTTTCACCTCATGGGTAATGGGGACAAGGTTATCAATCTTGCAGACCCAGAGGGAGGAACAATCTCCCTCTCCATAGTCAGAATGTGAAGTCTGGTTTAAGAAGTGGGGTTCATACGCCACACTGGTTTGTTCTACTTGTAATTCCAACGAGAACTAAAAGCTAGTATTAAAGCCTTGCTCCTCAGGGTGCGACGCTCAGACCAGCAGCATTGGCATCACAGAGGAGCTTGTTAGAAATGCACCCTCAGGTAGAACTCATGACATACTAAATCCAAATCTGCATTTTAACAAGATCTCCAGGTGTGCATGCACTCAGGTTTTAGAAGCACTGTTCTCGAGAACTTAGAATGAGCAGGTGGACAGCTAATCCCTTCCTTCTGAGGATGTTTAATGTTTACTAGACTTCTCTCATGCAAATAAATCCACCACTGTTTCCAGCAATTTAACTTCTACTACACTTGGATAAAAAACAAAACTGGACTTCCAATTCCTGTTCTGCTACTTACTAGCAAGTTATTGAACTACTCTGAGTACCAGTTTCTTTACCTAAAAAAAAAGAGAGAGAGAGACTAAGAAAGAAAACTATTTTATGGGTCTATTATGAGAACTAGATGAGAGTAATATTAACAATGGCCACGAATGTCTCCAGCACAGGCTGAAAACGGCTTCTGACTTGCTAATGATAGGATCTGCAAACATTGCCTTAACACTGAAAAAGTAAAATCAGTTTCCCTAAAATTAGCCTATTATACATTTCATACTATTCTAACAAAAATCCCAGCAGAATTTTTTTTTTTTTTAATTTGAGACAGAGTCTCATTCTGTTGCCAGCCTGTAGTGGCAGTGGGGCATCTCAGCTAACTGCAATCTCTGCCTCTCAGGTTCAAGTGATTATCCTACCTCAGCCTCCTAAGTAGCTGGAATTACAGGTGCACGCCACAACACCCAGCTAATTGTTGTATTTTAGTAGATACAGTGTTTCACCATGTTGGCCAGGATGGTCTCAATCTCTTGACCTCGTTAACCGCCTGCCTTGGCCTCCCAAAGTGCTTGGATTACAGGTGTGAGCCACTGCACCCAGCCCCAACAGATATTTTTAATTGGATAAAATAATCTTAAAGAACATTTTTAAAAACAAACCTTAACCAAGTCAAGAAATGCAGATATATATATATATATATATATATATATATATACACACACATATTTATATTTATACATATATTTATATTTATTTTTATACATACTATATTCATATTTATACATTTAAAATCCTGTAGAAAATTATATTACAGGCTGGGCATGGTGGCTTACACCTGTAATCCCAGCACTTTGGGAGGCTGAGGTGGGTGGATCACGAGGTCAGGAGTTCAAAACTAGCCTGGCCAATATGGTGAAACCCCATCTCTACTAAAAAATACAAAAACTAGCCAGGCATGGTGGTGCGCATCTGTAGTCCCAGCTACTCAGGAGGCTGAGGCAGGAGAATCGCCTGAACCCGGGAGGTGGAGGTTGCAGTGAGCTGAGATTGTGCCACTGGACTGCAGCCTGGCGACAGAGTGAGACTCCGTCTCAAAAAAAAGAAAAGAAAATTATATTACAAAGAATATAGAAAAGTTTGTTTATTGTATAGAAACAGATAACATAAATGAAATTAACACTTAAAATACAGGGCAAACCTAAATGATAAATATGAAATAGTTAATAAATATGAAATGAAATGATATATATGAAAAATATATATAAAATGATGCTCCTGCACACTGGTAGTGGGGTAGGTACAAAATAAAGTAACAATGAGATAATACTTTAAATGCTTCAGATTGGCAAAAATTTAGAAGTGCCATATTACCAACAAGATGGCAACAAATATTTTTGTACATATAATGGGGTAATTACTGCTTTTATTTCTAGGGAACAGATTCCCAGAACAAGATTGCTGGGTCAAAGGAATTGCAGTAGTGGTAGCAATAGTAGCAGTATTAATCATAACAATAACAATTACTATGATTAGTACCATAATGATAGTAGCAATCCACCTCCTGGTAATCTGATAGAACATCATGATTATTGTAGTAGTTATGGTAATAACTGCAATACTGCTATTGCATAGATAGCACTTATTATGTGCCACTGTTCTCAGCACTCTATATATGTTAACTCTAATCCTCCTCACAACAACTCTAAAAAATAGGGAACTATGATTCCTATTTTACAGGCTAGGAAACAGACACTAAATGTGCCTGGCAAACATAGTAAGAAGCGTTAGCTATTTTGTATGTTAGTTAGACTATAGGTTGGCTACTTTTGTTTTTGTTATCACATAATTTTTTACATAGCAATTCCACTCCTATGACTGTAACCCAAATGAGAAACTAATTTAACAACAAAAAAATCAAGAATTTACATGTATAGTATTGTGTATCTGTCGTGGACAGGTATGAGTAAATCTATCTTTGTATGAAACAAAATACAGAAAAATGTACACAAGATGCTTAACCTGGATTATTTTGTTGAAGCGTAGGTGATATTGGGAGAAGAGGAGGGCTGGAGAAAGAGGGAAGCAACCTAAGCAAGTCAGTAAATCAGAATACACTCACACACACACACCAAACACAAAGATAGAAAGTTAGAAGGTTTAAGTACAGGGTAACAACAAAGAAATAACATTTACATTCTCTGGGGACACAAAGAGCCCTGGAAGAGTTTCAGGAATAGGTGTTTTTATGCAAATTTCATTTCCAAGAGGAGTGATACTTTTGTTGAAGAATTTGATTCTTTTTTTTCCCACACAATATAAAGTATTAACAAATTTTTCAAAGCCGTATTCTTTATCAAACAACAACAACAACAATCTTAGTAATTCTAAGGTTCAAAACTCAGTAAGGGTCAAGTTAAAGACACTGTCTAGGGGCAAGAAAGCTGAGTTCTGTTCCTGGCACTGCCACCATTGGACTACTTGATCTTTGGCAAGTCACTTAATCTGCACTTAATTTCCTCACTCACAAAGGAAGGAAGTTCAACCAGGCCATCTTTAAAGCTCCTTTTAGAAGTGGAATGTGATGATTCTATAATTAAAAAGCACAATGTAGAAAAGTGAAAAACTAGTAAATAGGAGGGATAATTATCATACATTTTAAAGAAATGGAGTTTAAAATCTTAATAACTTTTAATGATCCAGGTAATTTAATGATTCACTTAAAAATCGAACTTTTAAGAAGTATAAACTACAATAAGATCAACTTAAATTCACATTTCCAAATGGTGAATTTAACCACCCAATGCTTTAATTTTGAGAAATTAATGCTTTAATGTTGAAAAAAGGAATGCTGCCATTTTAGATATTTTCAGATTACTCACTGAAGTAAGACTTAATTTGTCCTTTAAAATGGGGCCATCTATAAGGTGCAGTTCAACCAAAATGTCATCTTCTAGAGACCACAGCCCTATGAAAAAAAGGCTGGGCTATGCCAGCCAGTCAGCATGCCAGCCAGTCAGCTACATAAATAAATTGCACAATAAAATTTGTAACAGAAAATTTTGAATAAAATTATTAATAGAACACAAAAAATGGAAAGAACAATTTGCTTAAGAATGGCAGCCTCCTGAAGCAACACTCACTGTTTAAATTGTTATATCTTCCTAAGTTTTATAAGTAATAATACGATTATTAATCATACTTTATTAAAATTTAAAGCATAAAAAGTCATTAACTAATAGGACATAAGATTTCCATGAGCTTGTTACATTTATGTATTTTATTTCCTTAAATGGTTACGGGATTTTCCAAAAGCATACACACAATTCCTTAAACTTTGCCAACTTAGAATTAGTTACATAAAAATCACCCTTCTGACCGTATGGAATCTCCTAGACAAATCTACTCAGCCTTTCTATGATAGGTTATCTGGGTGTGAATTCCACCCCTCCCCGCCCCCGCCCACAAAAAATATATTAAGACTTGGACCAACTAGATTTTACAGGCGACAGAGATGTAAAGAAACAATTTATGGCTTGCACAATTATCTAAAATTCCCTCAAACAAGCGGTTCCCTAAGTAGTATGTCATAATTTTCTTATCTATGAGTAGGAGCACGTGCATTTATTTATATCCCTAGATTAACTTCAAGTCTAATTTTACTGCCAGTAGTATCCACGGGTGGATTTCTTTGTTCTAATTACAAATGGAACTTGAGTTAGATCAAAGGCATTTTAAGAAGGTCAAATTTTACTTCTCTGAAAAATAGAGGGTGTTATCCCATGTAATTAATTAATGCTTTGCCATGCCCTTTGGCGCATTATCCGGTGGCTGCAGAAAACCAGAGCCAGCCGTCCCCACCTGTTGGTGCAGTGAAACTTACCCAAAAGAGCAGATTGAGGGCGTAGAGCAGGCAGCGCAGACACTTCACGGAATCTTCTCTGGCCATTGTGAGCCCCGTAAGGGAGAAGCCCCATCCTTTCACCACATCCTACTCCCAAGGGCAAAACGGCAACGATCTGCAGGGGGCGGGGGAGAGAGAACAGAGGACATCTCACCATCGCGCTTCCCACCGCCTGCCCGTCCCTCCTCCACCAGCCCTCAGCAGGGTCCAGAGGGTCCCGAAGCCCAGTGCATTCGAGACATCGCCTCATCAAAAATCATTTGTTAAAGTCATAATGGTAACTGAACTCCCAAAATTTCCAAACCGGGTTCAGATAACACCTGCTGGGAAAAGAAAAGAGCAACCATCCGGATGAATGAAGTCGCACAGTAAACTCGCGTTCTCAGGGGACACGAGGCGGAGCCCTGTGCATTCTGATGAGTCGCTCTTGAAAACCTCCCTCACTCCACGCCCCTCCTCGGGGACAGCTCTGCTCGGAACTGTCCTGAAGGTGAGAAACCACACTGCCCCCTACCCCGGACACGTCAGAGGCGCCACCGGCAAACCCGTGAGCATAAGCGCCCTTCTAGTTAGGACAGTGCCTGGGCAATCCAACTCCGCACCCCTCTACCCTGCCCTGCAGCTCGGGTGTGAATGCAAGGGACTGAGGCGGCGGGGCGGCGGGGCGGCGGGGCGGGAGGGCAGCGCGGAGTTGAGATTCCGCCCGGCTACTAGGGTTTCTCTGGGAGAACGTGAGAAATGATGTTTTCGGCCCCAGAATGATGGATTAGCCTGGGACAGTGGGCGGGGGGCGGGGAGGGGGCGCCGGGGAATTAGGGCCGATGCAGCTGTGCAGACGCCGGGTTAGTCATTCAAACCCCGCTTCCCCCGCCCCGGCCGCTCCCGCGACCCCTCGCTCAAAGCCGCCCGCCGAGCACAAAGCGAGCGCGGCCACAGACGCAGCCATCGCGTCCGCGCGCCCCCGGCAGGGCGCGAGGGGAAGCGCCGGCGGCAGGGAGCCCCAGAGCCAGCCCTTAAGTAGTTTAGCACACAGCGCGAAGGGCAGCCGCCGGCGGGCTGGCGGGACAGCGGGAAGGAAAGGCGACAGACGCGCGGCCACTTACCGTCGGCGCTGGGCCCCGTGCCCCACGCCCGCCTGGGGATAGTCGGGGACGCACGGCGGGGGCTCATTGGGGCAGGGACCTTCTTCGCGGAGAGCCGAAGGGCTGCATTGGCTTCAGCTGGAGACGCTTCTTTCTCTTCCTCTGCCCCCGCCGCCGCCGTCGCCGCCTCCTGGGAAAAAGAAAAAAAAAAAAAAGTCCTGGGCAGCAGTTGCTGGAAAGTCTCTGCTAAGCCACCTCCCAGCGCCGCTGTCCCTCCCAAGCCCTCTCCGAGTCCGGACGAGGCAGCGGCGGCAGCCAGGGCCAGCTGCACAAACTCTCAGCGCATGCTCGAGCCGCTGGCTGCCGGGGTTGGGTCCTAGTGGGTGTTTCTTGTCCCTCTCACCCAGCAAGAGTCCCCAAAGGGACGCTTCACCTCTGCAGGATAGGGTCAGGAAGATAATGCCTAGGAACTTGGGAGAAGTCCGTGCAGTAAATCCCTTTAAAATGGTGGTGTCGAAGGAATGGAGGCTGGGTTATAAGCATAGAGAAACAGGCTTTTATTATATGACAATATTTGTGTTTGAGAAGGGGGGGTGAAGGGGTGGCCCAACCCAATTCCTGCCATGAGAAAGTTTTCACAACCTTTATGGAGCCACCTCCTGTGATTTGTTATTAACATGGTGCTCTATGATCCTTCTTACTGCTTTGTTGCCCTCCCTGATTTTTTTTTTTTAAGTTCTTTTCCACTTTCATACTGCACTAGTAGCATTTACGGAAACATCAGAGTAATCATGTCCAGTCTGACATGCAGAAGGGGAGGAAAGAACATTTTTAACTCTTAGAAGTAACTCAAGCTTTCCAAAATTTCTCACGATAAGATTGTTTTAACTGGGTGATTTATTTTGAAATGTGTACATAGTAGTGGATCTTTGGAAAATCTAATTTTTTTAAACTAGAAATTCACGAAGTATTACACAGCAGGAGACCATCCTTCTAAAAGAATCTTCCCTTTTAGAAGATAGAAGTTTCACACTAAACAAAATGCCACTGGATCATATCCTCCACATAAAATGTGGATGTGTTATGCTATGCCTCACAATACTGCTCATTTCTAGGATTACTTTTGTGGGCACTGCGTGACAAATAAAACTTCACCAACAAATATGAATTACCTGGAATACGAGCAACATCTTTGACCTAATAACTGGAGTCCTTGGATTTCCTTGCAGAAAAAAAAAAAAATTGGAATCGTATGTCCATGACTGCCTGTCTAGAGACAGTTGCTGCATGACTGGAGTGACAATAAGACATGCAGTCTCATATGGAAAGAAGCAAAGTCAAGACCAAAAGACAACATGGTTGTCCTGGGTTAGGCTAGGAAAATTCTTGGTAAGCAAGTCACTAAGCAGTATGTAAGACAGCAACCCAAAAGAGTATAAAGAAGTATAGCCATGCACAAAAAAACACCAAGAAAAATGTCCAGTTATCCATCAGATGACTACAACTCTGATAATGAAGCAGCTTCTAGAATACTGGGGAAGAGCAAAGAAACCCACTTTTATCCTCTGTCAGTTTCTTCTCAAATTAGAGTGCATGCCTGTTTTAAGCAAAGGACTGCTGAAACAACCAGCCGTCCAAATGCTGTTGGTGCCACACATTCCCTGGAGAGGTATAAACATCCCCGCATTGAAAGGAGTCCATGACTGCTATTAAAACTGAGAAAAAGAGTGCCAACAATTCCCATGTGTCAAAGCAGAGATCCTTTTCTACTCCTAGAAGGTAGTTAAGTGCCCTTTCCTTAATTCATAAACCTTTAAGAGTCAACTGCCTTAAAGTAATAAAATACTAGAGGAAGTTACTTTAGAAGTATGCATGTCCTCTTCTTCCTGGTAAACAAGAAATATAGATCCAAGAGAAATTAAAGTAGTTGCTCAACATCACATCTTTAGTCCAACCTAGATTCCAAAGTAAAAACCAGAATAATGGCTCTAACTTAGTACACTAGTTTAGTGGTTCTCGAAATTGTTGTACATGAGAATCACTTGGAGAGCTTTGAAACAACCCTAATTCTCTGGCATGCCCGATACCACTTAAATTGGAGTCTCTGCAGGTGAGGCCTAAACACACAGGTTTTTCCAAGCTCCCAAGGTAATTCTGGTTTGCAGCCACTGCAACTAGGGCTTTACAGCTGCCTAAAAACTAGCAAAAGAATCTCTTTAGATTTCGTTGGATCAAATCCCTCTCCTGTGAGTCGATAAATTGGGATTATTATCCCCATTTTACAAGTTAAGAAGAAAACAGAGCTGTAGTTACTGCTCTAATATTCCTGATAAATGGTCATCAGAGACAGTGAATCAACATTTCAGTAAAGGAGACCTCACCACATTTGAGACATTGCAGTAATGGGCAGTTTTTATTGCTTAAACTTGACCATACCGCCTTTTAACTTCTACCCTTCAACCTTAGTTCCGCCCTTGGAGTCCATAGCACGAGCAAGCCTTCCTCCCATATGACAGCCCTTCAACTACTTGAAGGCAGCTGTTCTTCCCTCCCTCTCCAATTCTTCTCTTCCCCAGAATTATAGAAGCACAGTAAGACTTGACATCACAGCTGTCATTCTGAGGGTTCTATATTTTTCTCTGTGAGATCTGTTTTTTTGTGTGTATGAACAAAAGGATAGAAATATCATAATATGCACATAAAAATTTGAATATATAATAACATATTAGGAAAATTGTGTGGTCTATTTACTACCCATTAGTCAGGAACCCAATTCTGTGGCCAGCTGTGCTCCAATAAGTATCATTTCAGTGGTGGTACCTACTGTGCCTCATGCTGAAGATACTAAGACAAGTTCTTACCCTCCAAGAAAAGGCAAAACTATCCTTTCTTATTATATAATAATAATAACAATAATAATGACATCAAAAAATAATAAAATAAGCATTTACAAGGAATCACATACATGTCAGTCCCAGTGTCAGGAGTAAAACTCAGCTATACATTAAGAGAATACAAGTTCCTCACTCCGTAAGGCACCTTGTTTGTTCATATCTTATTCTATTCATTCTGCTCAAGTTGTGGAGAGAAAAAAGAAAACAGGAGTTTGGATGTATGAGTTGCTATTCCTTCTTAGTACAAGACCCTCACAAGTACTCCTAAGCCAGTTCTTTACAATTAATATGGGATAGACACCTAATATGTTTTGAACAAATTATATGTGTCTGACATAATAGGTGCTTCTCACAATTTATCTTATTAATTCCTCATAACCATATGTTGAGATACTTGAAATCAATTCAGATAGCTGATTTTTACCAGACCCACACAGGTAGTAAATAAAGAAGCTGAGATTCTAAGATCTGTCTGATTCTTTCCACTGTTAATCTGCATTACAATAAAATTTCAAATCTGGTTGGACAAGACTTAAGAGGAAAATTTTCGAGCTTTTTAAAGCTAGTTTTCGAGAATATGAAGCTGAATTTCAAATATGTGTACTTAAACTATGACTGGTAAATCTACTTTCACCTCACTTCTAAAAGAGTATACAGACCTACTAAGACCTGAGAAAATCCTTTCATTACTGAATTAAGTAGACTGCTCTCTACCGTAAGCTTAGGGTTGCCAGATAAAATACAAGACACCTCATTAGATTTAAATTTCAGATAAACAACAATTTTTTATTTTTTGGTATAGGCATGTCCCAAATGTTGCATGGGACAAATATTTCATTAGACATACATATACTAAAAAATTATTCAATGTCTACCTGAAATTCAAATTCAATTGCAAACCCTACATTTGTATTAGTTGAATCTGGCCTCCCTATGCAAACTAGCAAATGCACTCAAAGAGCCACAAAAACAAATATGTTTCACATACCAATGAGTCCAGGAATAGTGATTCATCTGCCCAGTAGTGATATCAAGGAATCAGTTCTTTTTCCTCCTTACTCTCCTGACACACACCATGAGTCATCATACTATCCTCAGCTACCTCCTCTCATGGTCACAAGATGGCTGTGCAAATTCAGGCATCATTTTCAGTTACCATTACTTCCAAAGGAAGAAGGTATTTCCTCCTATGAGTCTCTCTTAGGATCAAGCAAACCCCTCCCAGGAGTTCTGCAGCAGATTATCCCTTTGATTGATTGGCTAGAACCTGGTCACATACTCATATATCTACCAGTTATTCACAAGAACTATGGTTCTACCATAACTGGTTTGTTTTGTTTTGTTTTGTTTGAGACAGAGTCTCACTCTGTCACCCAGGCTTGAGTGTAGTGGCTCCATCTTGGCTCACTTAACCTCTGCCTCCCGAGTTCAAGTGATTCTCATGCCTTAGCCTCTCAAGAAGCTGGGACTACAGGTATGCACCACCACGTCCTGCTAATTTTGTCTCTGTAGAGACGGGGTTTCACCATGTTACCCAGGCTGGTCTCAAACTCCTGTCCTAAGGTGATCCACCCACCTCAGCCTCCCAAAGTGCTGGGATTACAGGTGTGAGCCACCATGCCTGGCCAGGTTTTAAACCAATCAAGATGTACTACCTGTGCCTGGGACAGCCCTTCTTTAAAGCACAGGGCCAAACAGAGGAGGGTAGATAACTGAACACAGCCAGATTTTTATTCGAACTGAGGGATAGAGAAAGGAAAGCATAGTACCATCCTCTCTCCTGTTCACTGCTAGGACAACCGAGCTCTCAGCCAACCATTTTGGGGCACTACTTAGCAAAGTTTCTTAGTTATTGAAAGAACCACTGAAGCAGGAACCTCATGGCAATAGCAAAGAACCCTGAGAAAACTTGTATCACATCATTTCCATCCAATGCCATAAGCTTACTTTCAGCATCGTCATCTGCATTTATACACCAGGTAATTATTTAAAGAAGTGCCCAAATCAGTACCCTCCTATGAAATCCTAGAACACTTTTCTCTTAAACTTTATCGAAACCTGACCTTCAGGCAAAGTTTAGAAATTTGGACTCATTTCACCCACAGATTTAATAAATATTTATTGAATTGTTACTACAAACTCAGAACTGTGCTAGGAGATACCAAGAGTTCTACCATAATTTTAACTCTCAAAAATTTATAACGTCATTAGCATGCTTCCTCTTCAGAAAGCAAAATGTATAGAATATAAGAGATCTTTTGGCCAGACTTGGTGGCTCATGTCTGAAACCCCAGCTCTTTGGGAGGCTGGGCCAGGAGTTGGAGACCAGCCTGGGAAACATAGCAAGTCCCCTGTCTCTACAAAACATAAAAACAATTATCCAGATGCTGTGTGCTCACCTGTAGTCCCAGCTACTCAAGAGTCTGAGATGGGAGGAGCTCTTCAGCCCAGCAAGTCGAGGCTGCAGTGAGTCATTATTGCACCGCTGCACTCCAGCCTTAGCAACAGAGCAAGACCCTCTCTCTCTCTCTCTCAAACAGCAACAACAACAACAACAAAGAACTCTTTCTCTTAATTTTCAGTTATTTGAAACAAAATGTAAAGAAAAGGAAGGAATGCACGTCCATTTACAAACAGCTGCCAATTTCTACTTTTCTCAGAAAGATCCCTCAGGAATTATACTGTTATTCCACTACATCAGCTTTTTGTCACGCCCACAATACAACTGGGGAAAGATAATCAAATAGCTACCAAGAATATTAGATATTTGTCTTCCCCTGCTGCTCTTTTCATTTTCTTGGTGTGTTTTAAAAGTTCCAGCTTACTCCAATGCTGTACTAAATAAAACACTTGTTTTTGACACTAGATAAAATCTTTTGTTTTTAAAATTATTTCCAGCTGGCTAATCCGAACTCACAAGTGTCCTCATCCTACCATGTGTAAAACAACCATTTTATTATTATTTGTGTGTATGTGTACTAGCAATAACCATGTATGGAAAACTGGGGATGTTGTAAATTCTCATTTCAAATTTCACGGTTTGAATGTAGAAATGATTGACTGATGAAAAAGAAAAAAAGTTAGTGTCCTTGGTTTCTTCTAGAAGAATGCATTTCTTCTCAATGCATTTGTTTTCACTGCAAAGAATTATTATTTCTAGCAATTGCCATTATGTTCTATTATCTTTGTATGGTCAGTTTTGTAGAAAGCAATGTTAACTGATTGATTACTACTCACAGCAATAAAGGAAGATATATCATGTCAGCAACATAAGACACCCATAAATAACTCATACAGTTAGTTTTATTGACTATACATATTTCTATAATTTTAATCTATTTCTTGGCTTTATCAGCAATATTATGCTCTATAACTGACTAGAGAAAATACTTGGGATATAGTATGTTTGATTTAAGAAACATACATATTTTTCCAAAATGACTGCTAGAAATTATATATTTTGTTGTGAGTTTTATATTGGTGGTGTTTTATGAGTCACTGGCTCATAGACAAGAATCTTTCCAATTCTGCCAAAATGGAGATGAGCTGGTTCTCACTTTGGCTTAAAAAATGGCAGCAGCCAGCTTGGGCAGCAAGGCTGACCATATGTTGACTTAATTAACTAGGTCTTAACAGCTCTTCCTCAGGTGAGACATAAAAACTGAGAATATAGCTACCAAAGTCATGTTACTCAAGTCGGCTCTCTTTCTTGATCTTTTCTTCCTTTTATTGTCACCAGCTTGCACATATGCAAATGACATCATAAATCATTTCCCCTTTTTCCTTTTCTCCACAACTTTCCTTCTGTTCAGACCAGTGTTCCCAACTATCCCATGAATTTATCACATTTGCTAGACATCCAAGTTTTTCAAACATGCCTTATTCAGTTATGGGAACAGGCATGGATGGCCAGAACCTAAAAACTAGACCAATCAATTAGGGTATGACTGGAATTTGAGTGAAGACCCATCAAAAGGCAATGTAAATTCAGGCAGTCAAGCAGAACCAAGTATGATGGGAATGTGTTGGCAAGCACCAGGTGGAAATTATGGCAGGAAAACAGATGGCAATGTCACAGAATCCCAGCAAATGGTAACAGAACTCAGTGGCACAGGAATCAGGCAGCAAAAAAACATGAAAAGTGCCACGCAAGTAAGGAAAGACCCCAGTCCATGTCAAGATGAATTAGCCAGTCTCTGCCAACACTTAGTTGGTGAAGTTGATCCAGGGAGATGAACTTAGGTCCCTAGAAAAGCAAGATTCAAACGCAAAAAACACCATCCCAGAGAAACTTCTCTAGACCCTACTTTTAAGAGTGGTAATGTTAAGATTTTAAAAGTTAGAGGTTTCCAGATTAAGGAAGATCTTAAAGGCTGGCCTGAGGAGTTTGCAGTTTATTCAGAGGCAATGACAATCCTGAAACATGTTGATATGAGCAGAAGAATGACATAAACAAACAACAGCAGGAGTTTGAAGTCAGACCTGGATTTAAATGCTGGCTTTACCAAATGTTAGTAATGGGATTATGAGCAAATGATCTCATGTCCACAATCCGCAGTTTCCTTATCTGTGTACCTACCACCTAAAGTGGTCATGAGTAATATGTAATTATGAGCCTAAATTTAGCTGGGGTCACACTGCCCTTTAAGGTTTAAATAGAATAGGCCAGCCTCTTTCCCACAAGCAGTGGGTGAAAATGTTTTCCCCTTGCAATCCCTCTGGGGATTCTAGAGATGGGGAAAGAAGGAGGAAACACTTTTTCTCCAGTTCTGAATCCATTTATGGATCATCTTTCCAACTCATACATGCTGTTCTTTTCTCTAAAGGGTGAACAGTCTTCAAGAAAAGATTTCTTCCCTGTCCACAAGCCTATGTTCATAGCTGCCTTTGAGCGAAGACACAAAGAATCTGAAAGTATTGCTGTGGCAGCACCGCATACAACTCAAAACCAAATATCAGAAATTCTCTAGTCCTACTTTTTTCTTCCTTGTAGTCGTTCCCTACAGGTCCCACATTGATTGGCTGCCTTTTCTCTGATCTCACTCACTGTTCACACCCCAATTCTAAATTCCTGGTAACTTCTCAAGCAGACAACATAGCTATCTTTTTTGTTTTGCTGTCTTCTTTCAGTCTAGGCCTCAGAGATCTCATCTTTCACATAATTCTCTCCCTGCAAGAAATTCTGGTGCTTTTTACTTAAAACAACAGCAACAAAAGAAAGAAAAAGAAAGAAAGAAAGAAAGAAGGAAAGAAAGAAAGGAAAGAGCCACTGTTATAGTGCTTACTATATGCCAGAAAGTATTCCAAGTGTTATACATATATTAATAATTTAATCCTCGAAAAAGCCCATATTATATATGAGAAAAACAAAACAGATCATGCAGTTAGTAAAGGTCAAGCCAAAATTCAGTGTGGGGTATTGTAGCTCCAGAGTCTTGTGATAGCTGATAGCACCAAACAAGTGCCTAGAAATAAATGGTTGTGTGATTATTAGGAAGATTATTCTGATAACCATATGTAGGGTAAACTGGAGACAGGGATAACAGTAGTGAGACAATTATTTGGCAATATTTAACAAAGAAGATTCTGTGGAGCACTAAACTTTTGAGCATTCTATAGGCACCTGCATTTAGGAAATGCTATTATATTTGCCTCCTAGAACTTTTGCAAACTCTAGCATAGAAGAGATTCTGAGAACTCCTATGAGAAAGGAATTTCTTTCACTTCGTATAACCCAGCACTTCCTAAATACATTTGATCAAGTAATCTCTGTGTATCTCTGTGTGTGTTTGTGCCTGTGTATGAGAGAGAGACAGAAAAAAAGACAGAGAAGTTCTTATTAATAGTGAATAGACCTAATACTCAATTGCACATATCTTGATAAATATCAATTTCTACAAAGAAATACGGAGCTATTTCAAAGGACTTAGCAGCTAAATAGATGTGAGGCACAAAGATATAGAAATACAGGGGAAATATAAGTGATATATAGTTTCAATGTATGTTTCTGTCAAGTCTCATGTTGAACCATAATCCCCAGTGTTGGAGGTGGGGTCTGGTGGGAGGTGTTTGGATCATGGGGACGGATCCCTCAAGAATGGCTTGGGCCATCCCCTTGGTGATAAGGGAGCTCTTGCTCTGAGTTCACACAAGATCTGGTCATTTTAAAGCATGTGGTGCCACCCCACTTCCTTGCTCCTGCTTTCACCATGTGAGATGCCTACCACTCCTTCAGCTTCTGTCATGATTGTAAGCTTCCTGAGGCCTCTCCAGAAACAGATGCTGGTGTTTTGCTACCTGTATAGCCTGCAGAACTGAGAGCAAATTAAACCTCTTTTCTTATAAATTACGCAGTCTCAGATATTTATTTATAGCAAGGCAAGAACGGCCTAACACAATAAGGAACTTAAATTTGACCACAAGCATTAAAGTACCTCCTCATGTCTACCGTGCCCTACCCCAAGGTCCAGTTCATTCACTTGGAGGATCCAATGATCACTATCAAAGCCTGTATAATATACATCTATTTTAAGCCACTGTCCTCACTTCCACACTCCATTACAAACTTGAAGAAAACAGACACTCCACAACACCGAAGCACTTTTGCAACAAGTTCTTCATGCTTGAATATTTTTCAAATCCTTGTTTCCCTGCCTCAATCATTGTTATTTGTTTCTTTTTCATCTTCATTTGATCTTTGGATTTGACACTAGGCCATTTCCTTAACAACAAGCTTTATTCCTGTCTTTAGTCACAGTATTTATTGACTCCCCCAAGCCATCATAAGTGACCATCTTTCCTAGTCTGGGCCAGCCCCAGAATTGAACCCCCCAAGCCCAGCAGTTCCCAGCACTAGCAATGGTGTCCTTCCAGACTCACCCTAGAAGCTCATGTGACACAGTCATAGAGCAAAACTGCATACTCAGGAAATTATACTATATTTTTAAGAGTATAATAGGTTATAGAAAGAGATTTAACTGAGAGAGAAATATAGGTAGCAAACATTACATCTACTTTGGCAAGGCTAAAGATCTCATAAGAAGCTCATAAGAAGCCTTGTCATCACTGGGCTTAAAAGTAGTTTCACAAATGTCAGAAGGTGTAAAGACAAGATTTGGGAGGGCAGGAGAATTCCTGAGACTGTCTGTGCTTAAATTGCTGCATTTCCCCAACATATTCCTTCTTTAAAAAGCAACCTCCTTTGGTACATATCCAGTGGCTTGGATACCTAACACAAACTAGAGGTAATTAAAAAACAAAACAAAGCATATTTTTTTTTCTTCTCAGGACCATATTCTCTTACGTCATGCCAATGACATCTTATCACCTTTCTCTTCCTCTTTCAGACTCATCCAGTCCCTGAGTGTGGTGCAGTGTGAACACTGGGTCTCAGTCACCCTTGCCCAGTCACCTTTGGCCCAGTCACCCTTGCCCAGTGCATGAGATTAACCAATAGATTCATGCTAAGAAAGGCAAGCCAAGAGGACCTCAGGCTATTGCCTCCCTGACTCATCTCAGCTCCTGGAGTATGAGTATCATTAAGAGAAGTTTACCATTGTCCTCATCCCCATCTCCAGAGCTCTGCCTCAGAGATTTTGCTGGGGGTTGAAGTAAGACATAAAAGAGACAGCTTCTAATCTCTTTCCAGAGGAACTGATTTTATTTGCAACAAAGCATGGACAAGTGTAGGAAAACAGCCAGTTGCATGGAAAGAATGACACCATCTTGAATTAAACCACCATGATGACAGATATTTGACTCCTGCACACCAATGTATTCTACAGCAAAATGTTTAAACGATGCTTGTAGCATAGATAAGCCCTCATAGAAATGCTTTCTAACTTCCCCAGGGGTCACAAGTTTCAGCAAGAAAGTCTGAAGTGTGACCCCTGCACATGCCTTTTCCCTAAAAGCTTGCTATATAAAGGATACTTTCTAGGCAGGGCGCGGTGGCTCACTCCTGTAATCCCAGCACTGTGGTAGGCCGAGGCCAGAGGATCATTTTGAGGTTGGGAGTTTGAGACCAGCCTGGCCAACATGGTGAAACCCCGTCTCTACTAAAAATACAAAAATTAGCTGGGCGTGATGGAGGGTGCCTGTAATCCCAGCTACTCAGGAGGCTGAGGCAGGAGAATCGCTTGAACCCAGGAGGTGGAGGTTGCAGTGAGCCGAGATCATGCCACTGTACTCCAGCCTGGGCGACAGAGCGAAACTCCATGTCAAAACAAACAAACAAACAAACAAACAAAAACCAACTTTCTAGAGGGCTGAACACAGCCTCAATCTTCTTGAAGCTGCCTGAGACATTTCTTTGGTTCATAAGTCCCTATTAAATATTTCTTGCTGAGAAACTGGATTTGTCAGCCTTTCTTCAGCTTTCCAAATTCCTTGGCCTTTCTGGGTAGGTTTGTGTATACCTGCTTACCAGGAAACAGGAAGTTAGAGCCTAAGGCTGCTCTCAAAAACAGTGATGGTTGTGATAAAAGGCACTCATAAATCTAATGAAGGTACAGCCTAAACCATATGGTCTAGGCTGTACCTTCATTAGATCCATGAATGAAGAGAGAATCGGGGTTTTAGACAGCTGGGCAGAGTCATTCTGCAGTCAGAACAAATATCAAACACTGACCTCAGAAACTATTCCTTTGAAGATGCTACATTTTGATTGGATTAATTTGTAGAGGAATATATGACAGAGGCGTTGTTGAAAATGATACAACAATCAGCAGGCAACTTTCATTTATTTTTAATTTATTCACAGGCACGATCATAGTGCACTTCATAGGCCTTGAAATCCTGGCCTCCTCAGTTGCTGAAACTACAGGTGCATGCCACAGCACCAAGTTAGTTAGTAGAGTTTAACAGCTGACTGTAGTGAGGAAAAGAAGAGCCTCCTATTAGGACCATTGTCATCCCAGGATGACTGTGAAAAAAAACAATGCTGTGCTTCCCTACAGAGCAACCTCAGAGGCTTCACAGTATAGGAGAAAATAGATTTCACAAAAATAATATGGCCAGTTACTAAAAAATAAACAAATAATAAAAAGCCCCAAAGGGGAAAAGAGGACCAATATCTAGAGTTGCTAAAATATATTATCTAAAATGTGCAGTTTCCAATAAAAAGTTTTGAGGCCTGACAAAAAATAAGAAAGTATGACTCATAAAAGACCTAAAACAGACAACAGAAACTGCCTGTGACAGTGACCTGCTGTTAGATCAAACAGAAAAACATTTCAAAGTAGCCCTCATCAATATGTTCACAGGTCAAAAGAAAGCATGAGTAAAGAAGTCAAGGAATGTATGATGGCAATGTCATATCAAATAGAAAATCTCTATACGGAGATTTAAACATTACAAAACATGACAAAATTCTGGAATAAAAAAGTACAAGAAGTTAAATTGAAAAATTCACTGGACGGACTCAACAGTAGATTTGAATTGGGAAAAGAATTAGCAAACTTGAAGGTAGATCAGTTGAGATTATATAGCTGAAGAACAGAGGGGAGAAAAGAATGAAGAAAAACTAACAGCACCTCTGAAAAATATTGGAACACCATTAAGTGCACTATCATACACATAACGAAAGTGCCAGGAGGACAGGAGAGAGAGAAAGAAGATGGAAAAATATTAGAAATAATGATGACTGCAAACTTCCCATATTTATTAGAAAATAATAAAATACATGTCCAGAAAGTCCTAGTGCATTTCCAGAAAGCACATAGGATAAGTGCAAAGATACTCACAAACAGACACAGCATAGAAAAATCCTAAAAGTCTAAACATGAAGGAAATCTTGAAAGCCAAAAGAGGAAAATGGCATGTTCTTTACAAGGAAACCCCAATAGGCTTAACAACTGACTTCTCTGAAGAAACAGGAGAGTCCAGAAGACAGTGGGATAATATATTCAAAGGGCTCAAAGTAAAAAATAGTGAACCAAAAATTATGTATCCAGTCATGCTATCTTTCAAAAATGAAGGCGAAGTAGAGTTTCCCAGAGAAACAAAAAATTGAAAGAATTTGTTGCTAGCAGACCCTCCTTATAAGAAACACAAAAGGAAATTCTTCAGGCTGAAGATGATAACAGAAAGTAATTCAAATTCACACAAAGAGCACCAATAAACGTAATATTGCGTGATTATAAATGACAATTTCAATACATATTTTTCTCTTTTCTTCTCTCAGTTGATTTAAAAGCAACTGCATAAAATTATATCTATATACTAAGAGAGAGCAAGAGAGAAAATTGTTAGGCTTATAACGTATAAAAACATAATACATGTAAAATATATTTGCCAATAACAGTACAAAAGAAGTGAATGGGAGCAAAGTTGTAATGGGCTAAGAAATGACTACAGAGGATAAAGTAATAACTAGAAAGAAAAAGAGAGAGAAAGAAAAGAAGGAAGAGGGAAGGAAAGGAGGGAGGGAGGGAAAGGGAAATGGAAGAGATGGGAAGGGAAGAAATAAAGGAAAAACATTGCCCATGCCTGCTTCATCAAATAATGCCAGCCCTTATCTTTCTTAGCAGACACTTGCTAAGTTCCTGATGCCCCTCTTCTGCACGCTGAAACCCTGAAACAACCCTGATGCTGTGGACAGTATAACAGGAAGGACAAGCCCACTTGCTGCCAGGCCTTCCTAGAATCTCTTTGTCTCCCAGTTATGGCTTGCCCTATTTGCCCTACACTATCGGCCAAAAACTAATTATGGGCTCCTGCCTCTACTTTCCCTGCCTAACACTGCAGTTTAGAATCCTATTTGGAATCAAAAATCTTTCCCAAATTCCATCTGCTTGGCTAAGCCTCATTACTATTCTTAATATTTCCCTCTAGAGGGTAGACCTTGCTCCCTATAATTTAGTTGTCTTCTTACTTTGCAGGGACCTGTTGAGAAGGGACCTTTAAACCACTATAGTGTTACCACATGCTTAGTGACAATTTTTGAATGTTGTCTACCATCTGCCTCCACAACTATGACCACCCTTCAACACACACACACACACACACACACACACACAGTCTCACACTCAGTGTTTAATCTCCTTGGATACTAAAACCTGCAAGAAGCAAGCCAGGGTCTGCTTTGACCTTTCTGACATGTCCCTCAAGCCCTACAGCTGGGGTATTTTCCCAGCCCCTGCCTACATGAACCTGTGGAGATTAGCATGGTTTTGTGACTTTGTTTTTGTTTTGCGTAAATGTACCTGAGTTTTAACAGTGAATACGTTGAACTGTTTTCTCAGTATTAATCTCAGAGCTGATGAACGTGAGTGGCTTATCAGCTTCTCTAGTAAGTGAATTTATAATATAATTTTCTGTATCCTCACTCTCAAGATTTTGCTGATTTATTATTTTTGCTGATTATAGGTGTGCTTGCTGCAAGCTACATAGCTCTCCCCTTCCCTATCCCCTGCTCTCTTTCTTGCCAAAAGCAAAGGAACAGATTTTATAATCTACCTTGGACAGAAAATCAGGAGAACCAAGATGATAGAATAGAACTCAAAGTCAGAAGAAATACACTCTAATGAGAGTCTTGAAAAATTAATGAGCTTTAGTGTAAGGATTCTGTGATGTCTGTTTTTGCATAAGGGTTTAAAGTAAAAATATTGTGTGGGTGTGTGTTTAGTCATCTATGTTTTGTGTACTTAAGGTTCTAAGATAAGTGGCTTCTGGTCATTAAAGAATTATTGAGCTAACTTTCTGAGAAAAGACTGAGAAAATCTTTCAAGGAAGTTTTACTTTTAGCAGATCATTTTATTTCCAAGTCTAATTTTGTATCTGAGCTACTTCAAGTCTATAGTCAGCAAAATGACCAGTAAACTGGGAAGAAAACGAAGGTTCTAATCTGGCTTTTTCCTCAGCCAGGAAACCTAGAGTGTTTAATAGCTCTCCATCCAGAGGGATAAAGAGCTTTTCATTTCTAACATTCTATTAACTTATTTAATTGTATTAATATAGTTTCAATTTTGAGAAATTAGATCACATATTTAAAATTCTATACCTTCTAGGTGGGAAAGATAATTTTTTATGTAATTTTACAGTATCATAGTAATTTTTTCAGAGGTAAAATATCCATGAACTTACAGCCTTTTCTTAAATCTAAACACTAAGTGCTAATATGGGGAATGTCCTTTAATCCTATTGATAAGAGTAGTTCAGTGTTTTGAAAATGACAAAGTGCATCTCAATTTTTAGGGGTCAAAGTTAGGTTTATAATACTAGTTTATATATGTTCTTTGGTCAAAAAATAATACTAAAATCAAACTCCTCTTTCTAAGAGAGCTTTGGAAATAGTCTGTGTGTTATAAAAATCAAATACTCAAGTTTCCTCTGGGTATATCCAGATTAATAAGTGTTAGATTTGCTTTCTTTATTTTTATTTTTTTTGGTTTTTCAAGTTTGAAGACGGTTGTGATTAAAACATACAATTGTATTATGAATCCACATTCATACGTAGTCATATAATTATTTTGTACATTGAACCTTCATTGCAGGTGCTAATTGGTAGCCACTAATTTCCTTTGTTAACCTGGATTCAGGCCCATAAATCTCGATGCATTTAACCTATATTCTTTCATTTGCAGAATAAAAATAACAATATTTTATGACTTACATGACTTGATAGTCATCACAAAACAATTACTGTGTCAGTAAATCAATAATAACTCCGTACAAGTATTGCAATTCTCAATTGAATAGACTGAGTGAAAGGTGTGATTTTTCAAAAGACATGTTTTCTACTAAAACTAACAGTAGTGTCAAATGTTTTAGAAATTTTTGTAATGCAGATAATGAAACTGCGATGAATTCAACTAGAAATACCAAACTCATTTCAAATAGCTGGCTCATTCTTAAGAGTCACATTCCTCACTTTGCACTTTGCATTCTCCACATGAATACTGCAAAGGAAACACTTAACACGCCCTGATGAATATAACAATTATAACACAAAAGAGATCATTAATGCATCAGAACAGAAGAGTATGGTCTGTTAGTGTCTAATTAGGCTTCTGCTGTAATTATCCTCCATTTGATAAATTTTCTTCATGTAAAAATGATAAACCAAATCATGGGTATTCACTTAGTTTAATTAGTTAGCAACACTAAGACAAATTTAGTTTAATCTGTACCCTTTTATGTACTTTTTTCTAAAGATCTTAACTATAGAAAAGCTGAATATTTTAATGGTTTAAGTCTTTCACAATAAAATATTTCCTACACACCTATTAAGTCTTTCACAATAAAATATTTCCTACACACCCTTACCTCCTATCCCAAACAAATTCAAACATTGTGCTTGGTTATATGTATTGAAACATTATCAAGGGGAGAGAGGATTAAGGAAGCATTGTGTGACTGGATTTAGAGAATAAAAGGCGGGGGGAAGAAAGGAAGAAGAAAAGGGGAAAGGAGGAAGAGAGGAGTGGGGAGAAGAACAGATACTAAGAAGGAAAGAAAGAGAAGAATAGGAGAGTGGAGGAAAGGCGAAGTTAGGGGAGGAGAAGGGAGGAAAGGAGAGGAGATTTAAATAAAGAAAAGAGGCATCAGAAAAAGAAGAGTTAATGAGATGACTGGAAGGGAGAGAATCAGGAACACAAAGATTGTTTTGCATTCATATCACTCATTGGTGTTCAAGCCTGATTTTAAAAAATTATCTCTCTAGCTATCTTGCTAGCTAACCAGCTAGCTACCTACTTACCTACCTATCTATCTGGCAGTGGAAGTTGTTTTGTTAAATCATCTTCCTATCTCTGAGAAAAAAACATGAGAGAGGACTAAATTCTGCCTATAATTCTCCAAAAGAGAAAATTCTTCAAGTTCCCTAACAATTTTTTCTCTTCCTTCTGTAACTTTGGGCTATCCAATTGGACTGATTCAGTCTTACATCCCAGGATCAGAAGTTCTTGCTGCCCCCTGGAAAATGTGGCCTTTGATCCCCAAGAGGGTTGCACAAGGGAAGAAGCAAACTTCACTTTGGTGCTGAAAAGCAACATATGTGTATGCTTGATTTGGGATGGTTGGGACATCTGCTCCATCTGGACATGGTGGAAGGAATGATAAATGAGATCAATTCAGGAAACAATGCATCTGTATTAGTCTGTTCTCACACTTCTATAAAGAACTACCTAAGATTGGGTAATTTATGAAGAAAAGAGGTTTAATTGACTCATAGTTCCACAGGCTTAACAGGAAGTATGACTGGGAGTCCTCAGGAAACTTACAATCATGGCAGAAGGGCAAAGGGGAAGCAAGCACCTTTTTCACATGGTGGCAGGAGAGAGAAAGAGCAAAGGGGGAGGTGCCACATACTTTTAAACCATCAGATCTTGGAAGAACTCACTCACTATCATGAGAACAACAAGGGGGAAATCTGCCTCCATTATCCAAGAACCTCCCACCAAATCCCTCGATGAAAATTGAGAATTACAATTGGATATGAGATTTGGGTGAGGACACAGAGCCAACCCATAATCAGCATCCAACTGGATTTCCTTCCAACTTGTTTGCAACATGGAAAAAAAGGTCAATCTTTCTCATTAATAATTTTTAATAATTTATTATCAGCTAATAGTTTATACGCTATTTTGACTGTCTTTTTTAAAACTGCTTGGAAAGGCTATGCTAAATGAGTTCTTCCCAAATATTTATGTAGAAGGATCCTGAGATATTTCAAATGCATATCTACATTAAAATGTTGTTTCAATACATACATGGAATTTTGATTTGTACCTCTAAAATCCATTTGATAGTAAGTCAATTTTGATTATAGATCTGAGATGTAAAGAAAATAGTGGCTCTAAAATCTCTTCTACTATCAAAATTAATGTTTAGTAAAATAAATACCTGATAAACGACCCAGGATGCATGCTGAGATACATTGATTGAACTAAAACATAAAAAATATTATGCACACCATTGATTCAAGTTTTCAAGAAGGAGAAAACATTTGGGAACTGCTATCTAATTTTACTAGAGCTTATATTCATCTCGGAAGCATTGATCTGGCCATAAATGTCTTTGAAGTATTGAATTCTGAATTCTTGGTAAATAGCTACTGCTCTGGGTCCGCTGACTCCCTGGTTACTCTGTCCACTCTTTCAAAATCTTTGTGCTATCTAGAAAATAAAGCATTAATGTTGGGACACCCTGAGTCTTCCAGTATCTGTTCCAATAACTTGGAACATCCAACCTAAAATTGTTGGTGCCTGGACCATAATGGTATCAAACATGTTTTAATAAAACCCTTGAATAGAATATGTATTTCAGTTTCACCAACATGAGAGAATATGTTTTCAGGGATGAATGGGGTTATTGAATAACCATGGGTTTTTGATTATTTGTTGGTTGATTGTTTTTAAACTGCAAGTTTTTTTATACCTTTCTTTTCTTTGGCAAGGCCCAGCCTATCTCATTCAGTCTCTAGGCATCATTAAAGTTTGTTTTACGGACACAGGTGCCAAAATAGTGACTCAACTTCCATTCCCTCCATTGGCCTCCTTTTCTCTGGTGATGTAGGCAAATCAGGGCATTTTGTCTTCTTTCTTCCATGGTCTTTTCCACCTCCCTCAGTAAAAGAAGAAGGATGTATAATGTGTAAGCTGGTCCTCCTCTAACCAGCACAGCAGTTCTTTAAATAGGTTAATGAGCAGAGAGGCTGAGGATCCCAGAATTTTCCTGTACAAATTTTGGATGTAAATTATTCATTTAGTTTCCTGGGGCAAACTTCCTTTGGATCTGGGTTGAAGGTACCACAACTAGCAGAGATCAACCCTTCTCACCAATAATTCCTTTCACAGCCCTAACATTGAATAGCTTTACTCTCCCCTTTTCACATTGAATCTCCTGAAACTAAGACCACTGTTGAGAAAAATCACTCTGCTCTACAGCCTCATCCCAAAGCCTCGTTTCAGTTTAATGTGCTCAGACATCATACATCTTCTAGGAGATAAATAAAGCCTGCGGGTGCACCAACCACCACCTAGGCCTGAGATGATGCCCAGGAGATGAAAAACCAACTCCATCTCCACCACAGACACACAATGGAGCTGGCCACAAGCATGTACGTCCTTTCCTGGTTTTCTTATTAAATCTAGCATCTTCAGTTTCATTATTATCCATAATTATTTCATCCTAGTCAAAAACATATTCAAAATAATTGCATGAGTTTATATTTTACATTAAAAAGTACAGAGGTGCTGAATAAAATAGCACTGTCTATTCTTTCCGCATTTTGTGAAAAGAAAAAATATTTTGCTGATATAAATTCTCCTCATTTCAAATTAGTTACTTTGTTGTCTCTTCTCTGAGTTAAAAGGGCTTCAGGTGAGAAGTGATGGAACATTGATGTGTCATATGAAACTTTCCCTTTTCCACTCAGCACTAAGGAAAATATTTGTCTTCTACTTAGCGAACAGGTCTTTTCTTTAAAACTTGCTGAACTTGTTTTTTAAGTTAGTAACTTCAGTGTGAACCAAAACATGGATGTTTTAGATTTTCATCTCTTTCATGCCTAGGAAAAAAGAAAGAAAAAAAAGTTCCCAAGCTTACAGGCTAAATAAGTGGAATGAAGAAAAGATTGTTAGTTCACAAAATGATCATTTAAAACTATCATTGGCTTATTAAATTATTGCTTTCCAATAAATACCTACCAAAAATCACTATCACAGACATAATATATGTAAACTGCCAATATAATTTCACTTTATTTAACAATAATGTGTAAAGAACAAGTAGAAATGATCATTCATTATTAACAGATATATAGTGCTTTTACATTTTAATAGTAGTATTTGCTCATTATGCTAACTCAAACTGAAGCATATGGCAAATCCAAGTTTTTTATACTCTAAAAACATTTCAATTCTACCTGAAAATACCCTTCTGTAAATCCACCCATGAAGTTTTTAAAAAAATTGGTAAGGCATAAAAGTATACAAAGTTGAGCATAAGAATATTATAAACTGTTTCATGTACTCAACAAAATTGTGCAATTGAAGCTAAATAGTTATCGAATTACTACCCAGAAGAGTCAGCAGCTGCATCTATTTAAGGCTTTCATATATGTCTTTGCTGTTCCCTCCCTGCTCCCCCAAATTAACCCAGGATTAATTTCAAGAGCTCCTTCTCCCTGTAGGGCACTGGGAGATGATGGAATGGGGAGCAGCTGCATTTTCTGAGCCATTTTGTCCCTTCTAGCTATTTCCCTTCCTTTTCTTTCCACAGTCTCTCCCGTCCCTTGTACAATCTCAACTAGTTCCCAAGCTTTAAAATACATTTACTGTATATCCTGATGATTCCTGAACACACGTCTCTAGCCTGGAATCCCTCTACTGCAAACTTGAGACTCTGTATCCAATCAACTATAGGAGATCTCAAGTTGAATGTGCACAAGATGAAGCTTTCCTGGCTGGAATATCACACAACTTTTCAGTAAGTCAGGAATAGCATCTCCTTTCATTCAAACCATTCTTTCAACCAGAAACCTAGATTTTATCCCTGATTCCTCTTTACTTATTTCTATGCTGTGTTCACGCTAATGGAAAATTCTATCAATTCTGCTACAAAACATGCTTCCAATCCATTTCATTCTCTGTCTCCATTGCCACCAGCCTAGTCAAGAAAACTGCCATCCCACCACTGGACTACTTCCCCAGGCTTTGCTGCATCCATATCTGCTCTGATTAGTTCATTCTCCATAAAAAAAGTACAGCAATATTTATAAAATACAAATAAAATCAGATAATGTATGTACTTAAACAGTGAAGCATCTTTTCACTGTATCTAGAATAAATTGCAAACTGCTCACTATGGTTCACCCTGCATGAAACTGTCCCTATATATACCTCTAACATCTTCCCCTCAATCACTGTACTAGAACCTCACTAGTTTATTCTTGATTTCTCAACTGTATCAATCTCTTTTCTGCCTGGGTTTTTGATATGCTGTGCTTTTTGCCTGAAATACTCTAGCTGCTGACCTTCTCATGACTATTTCCTTCTAATTTTCAAAGCTTCCTTCAAGATATCATGCACATTGACCTTACCTAAAGTAGGTCCCATTCCACAGCTACTGTTTAGCTCAGCTGTTATATTTTTTTTCCAGTAAACAACTTTTACTTATTTCACATGTACTATCTCATTTAATTCTCCTAAGTACCATGGGCAATAGATATTATTGAGCTCATTCGACAGGTAAGAAAACTGAGGTTCCTGATGGCAAATAAATTTGCCCAAGGTTGCATGCCAATAAACAATAGAGCTGGAAATTTAAACCAGTTGAAGCAGCTCAGAAGTTAAAAAATCTAACTCATTTCAGATAACTAGAAAATGGATCTGGCTAGTTCTAGTTAAGGGTTTTGAGTTCTTTTTACTGAACTATGCTGCTGCTGTATATCTAAAGGAATAGTGGCTAGATAAATACTTTTCATGTCCCCCAACTTAAAACAGACCAGAAAACACACACACACACACACACACACGCACACACACACACACACACAATTTTCTATATATTGTAGACACTATCAAAATGGTAAGAGATTATGGGAGGGGGAGAGCAGAAGAGAGGTAATATGATTTTATTGTTTCGTCCATAATTTTCTGCACTTTTCAAAATTTACTACTAAAAACATATCCTGTCATAATTAGAAAACCACAATAAAATGTTAAATAGGTCTGATTATATCAAAAACATAATTTAAAAAGTAAGTTAAATGGAAACATCTGATCCTTTTATGTTAATTTTATGACTAGTTTTTCACTGCTTTCATATGTTTTATCAATTTATTGGATTTTTTTACTAATTTTATAGATTGTGTTATGAGAATTTGTCAAAAGGCTCCATACAACTGAGATTAGAAACTATAATCTTCTAAGACTGCTGCCTCTGTATATTTTCCTGAGCCAATTCATCATCAACATTTTTTTATTAATTCTAAAACCACCCTAAGTAATATTTATATTTAAATTGTATGTTCCTGTATACCCAAAATTAATTATAAGGAATGGTACATTATTTACACAAGTGACAAATGCTTCTCAGAGATATTTGATTTTTTTCCATAGTTGTGACTATTCCCTAGAGTTCCATTTACAACCTTTACTTAGTCTAAAATTGCTGCACCATAAATCCAGCTTCCTACTGACAACTCACTGGCATTTCTACAACAATAGGCCTAAAAGAAAACTCTTTACAGCCCCAAGCTAAATTAAGTGCCTCTCAGTGATGCTCCCATAACACCCTATGTAAACTTCTTTCAGCATGTACATTGTATATCACAGTTATTTGTTTGTATAGTCCTCACTAGATGATAACCTCCTTAAAGGCAGTCATGTTGTTCATCTCCTTAGTATCTAGCAATGTCCTATAGGCACTCTCTCAACATATTGTTGGACTTAAAAAATTGACTTCTTTAAAATAATATAATAAAAACCAGTAGTCTTTCCTCAATCAAAATCTACATCATAAGAAGTATAAAGTTAGTCAATAAACATATGTTTTATCCCTAAAAGATTCAGTTAACTGTAGGCCAGATTGGGAAAAGTTCAATGGAACAGTTGATCAGCTGAAAACTTTTGACTTTTGGCACACCAAACAGAAGATATCCACAAAGTGTATTTGGGATGATGGTCAAGTGTTTGATATCAGTGTTCTTTTACTGCATGGAATTGGTGTCAGTTTTCTTCTGTTATTCATTAGATTCTATCTCCATTATTCCATTTAAAAGGTGTGTTTAGATGTACAAAGACTTCATTGAAAAATAGTGAATTTCAGTAAGGCTGTAAGTGCAGGAGATATCTTTCCGTATTTATATAGTTCCAAAAAAAAAAAAAACCTCACCCTTTTTGCATCCAGATCTTGTCAGCATCTTTGATCTTTGCTCTCTCTCTCTCTCTTCCAGGTCATCCTATTTGATTCTTTGAATGTTGTTTAGAGTTGGGGTCTGATATAAAATGTCACTTTCGGAATTTCATCAACCATGACAGTAAGTAGAAGATAATGTTTTTAGAGTTTCCAGAGAGGAGATTCAAAGTCTGATGCTTTGCCTGAAATAGTCATAAGGACTGGGGGCACAAGCATCCACTGGCTATATGAACAAAGGAAACACTTGAAAATATGGCTGGTGAAAGAAGGAGATCCTAAGGAATTAAACAGACAGCCCAAAATCTATATAGACAATTGTGTCGCTTAGGGGTGTAGGGTATGCAATCTCTGGAAGGTTGCATGAGGCCAGAACTTCAACTCTATGACTTAGAGTTCTGGCAGGGTATTATTTACATTATGTAGACCATTGGCTAACTTTGCAGAAGGGTCTTTGGAGCCTCCATTTGGCTGCCAGCCATGATTCACTGCAGCAGCATGTTGTCAAGGCAGCTAGTCTTTCATCCACACACACACATGCTGACCCTTTTGCAGAAACTAACACTTTCTCACCTAACAACACAAACAACCTTATTTTCACACTACCATTAAGAATCACATCTATTATTTATAGGTCGTTATGTAACAATTCTTTTCATATAATACTTCTAAGCTTCACCACAACCCTATAGTGTAAGTATTATCATCCCCAATTAGAAAAGTAAGAGGTTACATGTCTTGCCCAAGTTCTCAAATCTAGTACAAGGTTGAACTGGGATTCAAACCAAAGTCTGTCTGGTTCCCCAACCCCCTTGTCACTGATAATACTAGTGATCTATTCAGTCATCACAATAAATTCTGGAGAAGGGACAAAAGCCATTTTGAAGTGCAAACTCATGAAAAAATCATTAAATAAATTACATTATTAAAGTTACAATCCTGTCTTCATTATTAGTAGAACTGACTTGCTTATCATAAGAACTTATGATTATCACTTAAAGTGTGTGCTTTAATCCTTTTTTTTTTTTTTTTTTTACAGACGGAGTCTTGCTCTGTAGCTGAGGCTGGGGTGCAGTGGCGCGATCTCGGCTCACTGCAAGATCCGCCTTCGGGGTTCACGCCATTCTCCTGCCTCAGCCTCCCGAGTAGCTGGGATTACAGGCGCCCGCCACTGCGCCCAGCTAATTTTTTGTATTTTTAGTAGAGACGGGGTTTCACGGTGGTCTTGATCTCCTGACCTCGTGATCCACCCGCCTCGGCGTCCCAAAGTGCTGGGATTTGTGTGCTTTAATCTTGATGATATGTTGTATTTTTAAGTATTCAGTTATTTAAAAGATAATGTATTTTAATGAGGCAATAAACAAGTTATATTACTTTTTTTTTTTGAGACAGAGTTTCGCTCTTGTTGCCCAGGCTACAGTGCAGTGGTGCAATCTCACTCACTGCAAACTCCGCCTCCAGTGTTCAAGCGATTCTCCTTTCTCAGCCTCCCAGGTAGCTGGGATTACAGGCATGTGCCACCACGCCCAGCTAATTTTGCATTTTTAGTAGAGACAGGGTTTCTCCATGTTGGTCAGGCTTGTCTTGAACTCCAAACTTCAGAGGATCCACCAGCCTCAGCCTCCCCAAGTGCTGGGGTTATAGGTGTGAGCCACCGCACCCGGCCACAAATTATATTAATTCTAAAATGGAAGGAATTGCTAATAATGCTATCAGAATGTGGTATGTTAAAGGTCAGTTGTCTGCCTCCCCAGACATCCTGGGTTAGCATTATCTTGATGAACTCCCATGGTCTGATCTAGAAACCTACCTCAATTTTTTAACATCAGAAACTTGATTTGTCTGTATGCTAAAAGTGATTCCTATTAAATGAGAGTTTTGTTTCTACCAGACTAATTTTTATGTCGTAAAAAATTATTAACAGATTATGTTAGTTTCTTTATTCAATTTATTCATGTCATAATTAAAAATGATTACTTCTTTTTATGGTTTTCAGTTCATTTTATAAGCCTTATTACTCCATTTACAAAGCTAGCAAATTTTCAATCACTTTAAAGGAAGCCCTTAGTAACTATCTAGAACCAATTATAAACTTTGTTAATTAAACTCCTTTTAACATTTTAAACTACCTTAATAACTTTATATACTCAATTTCTTTCTACACATACATTTATCTAATAAACTTTCTCAAGTATTAAGTAATACTTATAAAATTAATAAATAAAACTTTTAAATGGTTTCTTTTAATTTTCCTTAAATAATCAAATATCACATCTATACTTAATTGTATTCAGTCTACACACACATTTCTAAATCAACTCTCAATTAGACATTTTAAAATGGTGTTACAAGCTTGATCTGTTATTCTAACAAAGTCTTTAATACATTATGGATGCTTATTATAGCAAATACACACATGTTAATTAATGTAAAAATAGTAATATTACATTGTGGTTGCCTTAAACATATCTACTATTAATTCTGAATCTCCCCAGATATAAAAAATGCTTTTCCACAAAGGAAACATACCATCTCACAACATTTTGGAGGTTATATCCCTACATAATTTTTGGAGGTGCCTTCTCAGCTTTTCAATGATCAGAGGATAGTTGAGGAACAAGACTGGATCCTGTCTCTGATATGGATGGAACATATCAACTCCTATAAATTATAACACACTGTTAATAAGGACTTCAAAAATGAAAGAGAAACATTTCATGTGGCTCATATCCACTAAAAATGAGTTACATTATTATCTAATTTTCAAGTCAGGTTAGAATCTATAACTTCCACCTAGGTGGCCATATCTCTTAATTGGATTTTGTTTTCCTTAGTTCTTAAGGTAAGTAAATGTATTCACACCTAGGGGTAAAGACATTTGAGTATAAGGCAAACCTACCTTTTCTCACTTTAATCAAATCATACAACTCTTCCTAATATTAAACGCATATTGGATTGTAATATGAACTCTCTTGGAGTTTTGTCTATTTTGATCATAAATTTCAAGGTCATTCAAGTGATAGATCTATCTCTAAAGGGCAGATGCATATTAACCAGACTCACAAAAGAAAAGTATCAAAACAAAATGCCAATGTATTCATTTATAAGGAAAAATATAACAGCTAAGGAGGACACGCACTTAAAAATATTTTGATGTACACAAGATTTTCCTATAAACAAGCCTCAAAAAGTGGCAAGTTATTATCTGAAAGCTGCCTGGTGAGTATGGAATCAGAATAAGAGGAGTTATGTATATTATTTGGATAATTAATGACCTCAGCATGAAATAATCTGACATATCTGCCAGAGTTTGGAGGACACTAATAGACAGCAGCCCTTCCTTCCCTGCCAAGTTTGGTACCAACTAAAAGGCAAATATGGAGTTAAACAGATGGCGCTCAAAGTGTCAGCTTTATTACTGATTAAGGCTAGGTTAGAGACACAGCTTTGACAATGCAACTAAATGAACTTGAAAATATTTCTTCAATAGATTAGATTACTAACCTTGTTATGATACAACTCTTCAAACCCAGTTACCTCCCTAGCCATGCCCCTAACCACAGGGCAGTAGAGGACCAAAATGCATGTAGCATCCCACCTGTGCTAAGAGACCATTTTCCGGAACGGGGTGGTGAGACAGAGAGAGAGGGAGAGAAGAGAGAAACAGATAATATGAGACAGAGAGAGCAAAGAATGTCATTTTTCTTCCACAAATTTCACTAATTAGATAAGACATTTATTCTCTTGTGGGAAGGATTAAGAGGACTATTTCTCTTACGGAATCCTTTCACAGAAGGAATGAAGAATAAATGCCTCCTAAGTCCTATCAACATTCTTCTTTACATAAAGGATATATATGCCAAAGGGTCAGGAAAGAGTTGTGCATCTGGATCAGAAGTGCTACCCACAATGGAGTCAGGATGAGACTGCTGTTTTATGCCTCTGTGATTCTCAACTTTCCATGCTTCTATCGCAGTCCAATCCCTTCTCTCGTTTGCAGTTTTTTTAAGTTCTGTTAATACATTAATCCAGATTGGTGTCAAGTTTTGTGAGCCTGGAAGCTATCTGGCCTCTCTAAACAGTCTTTGCATGTCTCTGCTTTGATCCATTATCTATATATCAATCTAAATTCCTTCAGTTCCAAATTCATGAAGGACACTCCCCATAACTCCGCCAAAAAACTCTTACTTAGTACTTCTACTATAAGTACTAAAAGTTGTAATATAGAGAATATGTCTGAATAGAGTGAAAATATGACCAACTACTGATCCTCTAAGAACTAATTATCTCATTTGCACTCTAAGCATGCGTCTTAGTTCTTTCCTACCTCCTCCTTCTGTGCACATTTTAATCAGTTATTTTTAGACTGTGTTTCTACCATGAAGGAGAATTCATGAAATATTTTACATGTTTCTTACTAGAATGACTTTTAAAAGGTATCTTTCATATAATTTATCTATATTATTTCTGTTCCTAATAGCAAAAACTCCAAATGTTGTATTTATTGAACTCCTGTTGATACATAGAATTCTATAGCATGGGTTTAACTCCTGAATGGTTCCTAGCTGTTGCTTTACTAGCAATTCTTTGAAAAAGGAAACAAGGAAAATAGATTTAAAAATTGGATGATAACAAGAGATGAGATCTGTGTTCTCATTTCCATTCAACAACAATTTACTTATGACATTTGAACCCACTATGAGATCGTAATGTTATAATAACAAAAATGAATGTTTTATATAACATTGCGTCTCCTAAATGAAATTCCACTGAACACTAGTTCTAAGGATTAAACTATGTTACATAAAAACAATTTCTTGATCAAATAGGTTTGGGGAAGGGGTAATTAGACACACTATTTTTTTACAAGACTTAACAGCAACTTTAATGTTCCATTAACAATACTGTATTTCATTTACCCTGACTTCCTTTTAATTGTATGATGAAGAATTAATTTATCTTCCATTAATAAATGAAAAATACTGCTAACTAAAACATGGCACTGGAGTCAGGTACCTTGGCATGCACCTGTAGCCCCAGCAACTCGGGAGGAAAAGGCGGGAGGATCACATGAGCTCAGTAGTTTGAGGCCAACCTGGGCAACATAGCAAGGTGCCTTTCATGCGCGTCCGTGTGAAGAGACCACTAAACAGGATTTGTGTGAGCAATAAAGCTTTTAATCACCTAGGTGCAGGCGGGCTGAGTCCAAAAAGAGAGGCAGTGAACGGAGATAAGGATGGGTCCGTTTTATAGGATTTGGGTAGGTAAAGGAAAATTACAGTCAAAGGGGGTTGTTCTCTGGAGGGCAGAGTGGGGGTCACAAGGTGCTCAGTAGGGGAACTTTTGAGCCAGGATGAGCCAGGAGAAGGAATTTCACAAGACAGTGTCATCAGTTAAGGCAGGAACAGGCCATTTTCACTTCTTTTGTGGTGGAACGTCATCAGTTAAGGCAGGAACCTGCCATCTGGATGTGTATGTGCAGGTCACAGCGGATATGATGGCTTAGCTTGGGCTCAGAGGCCTGACATTCCTGTCTTCTCATATTAATAAGAAAAGTAAAACAAAATAGTGGTAAAGTGTTGGGACGGTGAAAATTTTGGGGGGTGGTATGGAGAGATAATGGGTGATGTTTCTCAGGGCTGCTTCGAGCGGGATTAGGGGAGGCGTGGGAACCTAGAGTGGGAGAGATTAAGCTGAAGGAAGATTTTGTGGTAAGGGGTGATGTTGTGGGGTTGTTAGAAGGAACATTTTTGGTGTAGAATTATTGGTGATGGCCTGGATATGGTTTTGTATGAATTGAAAAACTAAATGGAATAAGAGAAGGAGAAAAACAGGTATAAAAGGTCTAAGAATTGGAAGGACCTAGGACATCTGATTAGAGAGTGCCTAAGGAAATTCAGCATAGTCCTGCCAGCAAAGATTATTTATTTACTTCAAGAGTTTAGAGTGGCAGTTTGGGGATAGCACCAGGAGATATCAGCTGTGATGGCTTGGAGAAACAGTGTAAACTGGCAGTGTAAACAAGAGCAGGGCATGTATGAGTAGTTGAGAACAGTGAATAGGAGTATGACTAGACAGAAGATAGTAGGGATGACAAGGTTTTTTTGGGCACAGTCTAAGTTGGTCTGGTGTCTGGAATGAGACTGGGGCCTAATAAAAAGGAGCGTCTATACAGGAGCTCAAATGGGCTGTACCTTGTAGCATTCTGAGGACAGGTCTGACTTCTGAGAAGGGAAAGCGGTAAAATTATTGTCCAGTCCTTTTTAAGTTGGTGGCTGAGCTTGGTGAGGTGTGTTTTTAAAAGACCTGTAGTCCATTCTACTTTCCTTGAAGACGGAAGACCGTAAGGGATATAAAGGTTTCACTGAATACTAAGAGCCTGAAAAACTGCTTGGCTGATTTGACTAATAAAGGCTGGTCTGTTATCAGACTGTATAGATGTGGGAAGGCTAAACTGAGGAATTATGTCTGACAGAAGGGAAGAAAAGACTGCGGTGGCCTTCTCAGACCCTGTAGGAAAGGCCTCTACCTATCCAGTGAAAGTGTCTACCTAGACTAAGAGGTATTTTAGTTATCTGACTTGGGGCATGTTGAGTAAAGCTAATTTGCTAGTCCTGGGTTGGGGCAAATCCTCGAGCTTGATGTGTAGGGAAGGTAAGGGGCCTGAATAATCCCTGAAGAGTAGGAGAATAGCAGATGGAACACTAAGAAGTTATTTCCTTGAGGATAGATTTCCACGATGGAAAGAAAATGAGAGGTTCTAAGAGGCAGGCTAGTGTCTTGTACTATAGCATAGCCTGCCTTTGCTGCTGCGTGGCGATTAGGCCTGGTGGAACTGCCATCAATAAATCAAGCGTGATCAGGGTGAGGCACAGGAAAGAAGGAAATATGGGGAAATGGGGTGAATGTCAGGTGGATCAGAGAGATACAGTCATGAGGGTCAGGTGTGGTATCTAGAATAATGTGGGAGGCCAGATTGAAGTTCGGGCCAGGAACAATGGTAATTGTGGGACTTAACAAAGATTGAGTACAGCTGAAAGAGCCGGGGAGCAGAAAGTATATGCATCAGGTATGAGGAAGAAAATAGATTTTGGAAGTTATGAGAAATGTAGAGAGTGAGTTGAGCATAGTTTGTGACTTTTAGGGCCTCTAAAATATTAAAGCAGTGGCAGCTGCTGCACGCAGACATGAGGGCTAGGCTAAAACAGTAAGGTCAAGTTGTTTGGACAGAAAGGCTACAGGGTGCTGTCCTGGCTCTTGTGTAAGAATTCTGACCACACTAACTATGCTTAGGATGGAAAGGAGTTGTTGTTTTTAAGGGATTGAGGTTTGGGAGATTAATCAGACATGATCAGCAGGGAGAGCACGTATGTTTTTATGAGCATTATGCCAAGATAGGTAACAGATGAGGATGAAATTTGGGCTTGACTGAAGTAATGGGAGCTATCTGCGAAGTCTTGCACCAATACAGCCTGGGTAATTTGCTGAGCCTAATGGGTGTCAGGGTCAGTCTAAGTGAAAGTGAAGAGAGGCTGGGATGAAGGGTGCAATAAAGAAAGCATGTTTGAGATCTAGAACAGAATAATGGATTGTGGAGGGAGGTATTGAGGATAGGAGAGTATATGGGTTTGGCACCATGGGGTGGATAGGCAAAACAATTTGGTTGATAAGGCACAGATTCTGAACTAACCTCTAAGCCTTGTCTGGTTTTAAGACAGGTAAAATGGAGGAATGGTAAGAAGAGTTTATAGGCTTTAAAAGGCCATGCTGTAACAGGCAAGTGATAACAGGCTTTAATCCTTTCAAAGCATGCTGTGGGATGGGATATTGGCATTGAGCAGGGTAAGAGTGATTAGGTTTTAATGGGATGGTAAGGGGTGCATGATCGGTCACTAAGGAGGGAGTAGAGGTGTCATACTTATGGGTTAAGGTGGGGAGATACAAGGGGAGGGAAGGAAGCTTTGAACTGGGGGAAAAGGCAGCAATGAGGTGTGGCTGTAGCCTAGGAACAGTCAGGGAAGCAGATAATTTAGTTCAAGTGTCTCGGCCTAATAAGGGAACTGGGCAGGTGGGGATAACTAAAAAGGTGTTCTTAAAAGAGTATTGTCTAAGTTGGCACCAGAGTTGGGGAGTTTTAAGAGGTTTAGAAGCCTGGCCGTCAATATGCACAACAGTTATGGAAGCAAGGGAGACAGGCCTTTGAAAATAAGGTAACATGGAGTGAGTAGCCTCCATATTAAGAAGGGGACAGACTTACTTTCTACTGTGAGAGTTACTCAGAGTGTCTGTGATGGTCCTGTAGGCTTCTGAGGCGATTGGGCAGTGTCAGTCTTCAGCTGCTAAGCCAAGAAGATCTGGGAAGGAGTCAGTCAGAGAGCCTTGGGCCAGAGTTCTAGGGGCTCTGGAAGTGGCTGCCAGGTGAGTTGAACAGTCCAATTTTCAGTGGGGTCCTGCACAGATGGGACACGGCTCAGGAGGAATCCTGGGCTGTGGGCATTCCTTGGCCTAGTGGCCAGATTTCCAGCACTTGTAGCAAGCTCCTGGGGGAGGAGGTTCTGGAGGAAACTTTGGCAGCTGCGGTTCAAGTGTTTAGAGTTCTTGTGTGCTGAAGATGTGGCTGGGGTTTGTCTCACAGTGGAGGCAAAGAATTGCAACTCAGAAATATGTTGCCACTTGGCGGGCTCTACTCTATTATTGTACACCTTGAAGGTGAGGTTAATTAAGTCCTGTTGTGGGGTTTAAGGGCTGGAATTTAATTTTTGGAGTTCTATTTAATGTCGGGAGCGGATTGAGTAATAAAATGTATATTGAGAATAAGATGGCCTTTTGACCTTTTAGGGTCTAGGGCTGTAAAGTGTCTCAGGGTTGCTGCCGAAGGAGCCATGAACTGGGCTGGGTTTTTCATATTTGATGAAAGAGCCTAAATGGTTACTGATTTGGGAGAGGTCTGATAAAGAAAAAGGAGCATTAACCTTGATTATACCTTTAGCTTCAGCCACGTTTTTAAGAGGAAATTGCTGGGCAGGTGGGGGAGGGCAACTCACGGAATGAAACTGTAAACCTGACCAGGTGTGAGGAGGGGAGGTGATAAAAAGATTATAGGGTGGAGGAGCGGAGGCTGAGGAAGAATTGGGACCTAGTTCAGCCTGGCGAGGAGCAGCCTGGGGAGGAGGGGAGAGGTCAGATGGGTCTGTAGAAAAGGAAGATTGGAAAGACTCAGTGATGGTTGGGGTTGGGACTGAGGGGACAGGCGGGAGGGAAAGAAGGAAGATTTGGGACGAGTTGCACTGGGCACAGAGAGTAGGGAGGGATCGATGTGTAAAAGAATGCCTGGATGTCAGGCACCTCAGACTATTTGCCTATTTTTTGATAAAAATTATTTAGGTCTTGTAGGATGGAGAAATCGAAAATGCCATTTTCTGGCCATTTAGAACTACTGTCGAGTTTGTATTGGGGTCAAGTGGCATTGTAGAAGAAAATAAGGCATTTAGGTTTTAGGTCAGGTGAGAGTTGAAGAGGTTTTATGTTCTTAAGAACACAGGCTAAGGGAGAAGAAGGAGGAATGGAGGGTGGAAGGTTGCCTATAGTGAAGGAGGCAAGTTTAAAGAAAAGGGAGAGTAGAGACACAGAGGGAAGCAGTTTGGGGGTTCTCACTTTCCAGAAAAGCAGGAAAGGGATTGGGGCACAGAGATAAGAGGTCAGGGTGTGAAAATAAGGGATCAGGGTGCAGAGATATAAGAGGTTGGGCCACGGAAATAAGTGATTGGGGCACAGAGATATAAGAGGTCGGAGTGCGAAAATAAGTGATCGGGGAGCAGAGATACGAGGTTGGGGTACTTGCCCCTCCCCCAGAAAAAGCAGGACTTGCCACTAAGGGTGAAGGAGAAGGGGTTGGGGGTTTCTTGCCCCCTAGAAAGGTGGAGAAGGAATAGAGACATGGAGAGAAGGGGTTGGGGTACTTGCTCCTCCCCCAGAAAAGTGAGACTTGCTGCTAAGGGTGAAAGACCAAGGCAGGCGTCCCTGCGTGGTCTGACACCTCTGAAACCTGGGTGAATAATCAGAGAGGTGTCCCTGCAATGATTAAACACCAAGGGAAGGCTGCCTTCCCTAGTCCGTGACTGGCGCCGGAGTTTTGGGTCCACGGATAAAATGTGTCTCCTTTGTCTCTACCAGAAAATGAAAGGAACTGAAATTAAGACAAGGGAGAGATTGAAGTGTGGTGCCAAGATTGAAAGGAGAAAGAGGTTGAGGGATAGTGAGGGAGGCTGGAGAAGAGAGTAAAAAGAGGCCGCTTACCGGATTTGAAATTGGTGAGATGTTTCTTGGGCTGGTCAGTCTGAAGACTTGAGGTCATAGGTGGACCTTTCTCATGGAGCAAAGAGCAGGAGGACAGGGGATTGATCTCCCAAGGGAGGTCCCCCAATCCAAGTCACGGCACCAAATTTCATGCGCATCCCTGTGAAGAGACCACCAAACAGGTTTTGTGTGAGCAATAAAGCTTTTAATCACCTGGGTGCAGGCGGGCTGAGTCCAAAAAGAGAGTCAGTGAACGGAGATAAGGGTGGGGCCGTTTTATAGGATTTGGGTAGATAAATGAAAATTACAGTCAAAGGGGGGTTGTTCTCTGGTGGGCAGAGTGGGGGTCACAAGGTGCTCAGTAGGGGAACTTTTGAGCCAGGATGAGCCAGGAGAAGGAATTCACAAGACAATGTCATCAGTTAAGGCAGGAACAGGCCATTTTCACTTCTTTTGTGGTGGAATGTCATCAGTTAAGGCAGGAACCGGCCATCTGGATGTGTATGTGCAGGTCACAGGGGATATGATAGCTTAGCTTAGGCTCAGAGGCCTGACAGTGCTATCTGTTGAAATAAAACTGACACGGTTATGCAATGACCTTCTTAAAGATGAAGGTCTCTTAAGTCTCAGTATTTTTATTTTATGCTTACTAAAAGAGCCTCCTTAGACTTATTTAGGCAAAGATTTCGAATACATATCTTTCTTGTATTTACATTAAAAGGAAAATAAACCATATAAGACATTCCCAATACAATTAACCTTTGAACAACATCTCGCAAAGTCAAAAAATCTGTATATAACTTTTGATTCCTCAAAAACTTAAGTACTAATAGCCTGCTGTTGACTGGAGACCTTACTGATAACAAGAACAGTAAATTAACACATATTTTGTATGTTATATGTATTATATAATGCATACTTACAATACAGTAAGCTAGAGAAAAAATGTTAAGAAAATCATAACGAAGAAAACATATATTCACTGAGTGGAAGTGGATCATCAAGAGGTCTCCATCCTTCTCATCTTCACATTGAGTAGGGTGAGAAGGAAGAGGAAGGCTTGGTCTTGCACAGACAGGAGTAGCAGAGGCAGAAGAGATGGAGGAGGTGGAAAAGAGACAGGAGAGGCAGGCAAACTTAGTATAACTTTATGGAAATACATTTTCATTCTCGTCTGACTTTTTTGCTTTTTCATTTCTTTAAAAATATTTCTATATGGTGCCAATCCTTCTTCTACCGTTTGCTTTAGTTTCAGTGCCCATATCATAGAAGGGCCGATGTCTTAGAAAGAAGTCAAGGCTGTCTTGAATCACTGAAACTTCTCCCAGATTGTCTTGTTTTCTAGCACGGTTTTTTCTACAATTTCTCCCTCTTCATGTGGCACTGATTTAGAAACACTTATCTCCATCAAGTTATCTTCTGTTAACTCCTATGGCGTGGTGTCTATTAGCTCTTGAATTTTTCCAGGATCTGTATCTCAAAATCTTGCACTTCTCACCTTTTTTTTTTTTTGGCGATATCCACAATCTCTTTCATGATTTCCTTAATTTGATCTGTCATAAATCTTATGAAGTCATGCAGAACATCTAGATACAGTTTACTCCAGCAGGAATTTATGGTTTGGGGCTTGATGGCTTTCACAACTTTTTCTGTAACGATGATGGCATCCTCAGTGATGTAATCCTTCCAGATGTTCAAGATGTTCTCTTTATTGGGGTCCCTTCCATAGCACTGACAATCCTTTCCATAGAATAGCCCTTGTAATGGGCCTTAAAGGTCCTTATGACTCTCTAATCTGGACTAAGGCTAAATTATATGTGTTTGGGGACAAGCATATCACGTTGATGCCTTCAGTGTTTAACTCATGGATTTCTCGGTCACCAGGGTTATTGTCCAATATCATAAGAACTTTAAAAGGCACTCCCTCACTGGCAAGGTACTTCCTGATTTCAGAGACAAAGCATTGGTGGAACCAATCCAGAAAAAAAGGTTCTCATTGTCCAGGACTTCTTGTTGTACAACCAAAAGACTAGCAGCTGGTGTTTATCTTTTCCCTTCAAGGCTCAGAGGTTAGCAGCTTTATATATAAAAGTAGTCTGGATTATAAACTTTACTGCCTTTGTGCAAAACAGTAGAGTTAGCCTGTTCCTGCCTTAAATCTTGGTGCTCACTTCGCTTTCTTACTAATAAACATCCTTAGTGACATGTTTTTTTTCTAGAATAGGGCACACTTTCATCTTCATTAAAAAGTCTTCAGACAGATATATTTTCCCCCTTAATCATTTTCTTAATAGTGTCTGGAAACTCACGTATTCCCTCTTGGTCAGGAGAAGCTGCTTCTGTTATCTTGACATTTTTACTAAAAGTATCAAGCCATCCTTTGCTGGCACTAAATTCTCCAGCTTTAGATCTTTCACCTTCTTTTTGCTTCAAGTTGTCATATAATGACTTTGCTTTTTCTCGAATCATATTAGAGTCTAAAGGTATGCCTTTTGTATAGAAATCCTGGACCCATATAAGAGCTGCATTTTCAATGCAAGATAAAAAGGTATTTTGCAAAAAATGCATGATTTTTGTGCCTGCTGACATAGCTGCAGTGACTTTATGAATTTGTTTCTTTTTTTTTACAATATTCCTTACAATGGATTTGTTTATCTTGAAATAGCAAGAAACGGCATCTGCAGACCTCAATCTAAAGTACATGTCAAGCAATTCAACGTTTTTTGTAATGTCATCCTTTTCTCTTTTTCTTGGGAGCACTTCCAGCATCACTAGAGCACTTAATATGGGTCCCATGGTGTCATTCAAGATTTAGGATATTGCACAAAACATGATGAAAAATGCACAAGAACTGTGAGGGACAATTTTTTAATGTAACGTGCAGTTTGCTGGAGAGATGAATGGCTCACATGGAGATGATTAGCATCACATGGCATTTTAAGCAGATACTACCAAAACTGGAGCTCACTGCCATAGCAACAGGAGATGCCTATGAAATTATTACAACATTACAGTATGCCTACAGTTAATTTTATGCAGTTATGATTTAATACTGCATCTTTGCTTTTTTTTTTCATTTGGTACCATGGTATGTATGTATGATCTGTAAGGGATGTGTGTAAGTTTTGATAAATTTTAACTATTTATAATAGAGCTGTGCATATTTTATGGTAGTAAATGATAAAAATAGACTTGTGTCTACATGTATTTGATGCATTTATGACATACATAACTTTTTCTGAATATTTCCTAGATTTCTAGGCTAAACAGTTTGCATGTTTTTTTTTTATAAATTGTTACAAATCTCCAAAAATTTTCCAATGTGTTTATTTAAAAAATACACAAATAATTAGACCCATGTAGTTCAAATTCATGTTGTTCAAGGGTCAATTATAGTATTTTACACTCAAAGTTTAACTATACTAGGTCACTTTTTGGCCCAGTGTCATTGATACTCATGTTGTTCCACATATAATGTCCTCTGTTCCATCAACAGCATCAAGGCTGAAACGTTTCTAAGGAAGGATCTAAGATTTTCTTCCAAGCCAATGACATTTCTTAGTTTTGATGATGTCATATGATATGGTTTCACTGTGTCCCCACCAAAATCTCATCTTGAAATCCCACGTGTTGTGGGAGGTACCCGATGGGACGTAATTGAATCATGGTGGTGATAGGTGTTTCTTGTGCTGTTCTCATGATAGTGAATGTCTCACATGACCTGATGGTTTTAAAAAGGAGAGTTTCCCTGCACAAGCTCTCTTCTCTTGTCTGCCACCGTGTGAGACATGCCTTTCATCTTCCGCCATGATTGTGAGGCCTCTCCAGCCATTAAACCTCTTTCTTTTGTAAATTGCCCAGTCTCAGATATGTCTTTATTGGCAGCATGAAAATGAACTAATACAGTAAATTGGTACCGAGAATGGGGTGCTGCTGAAAAGATACCCAAAAATGTGGAAGCAAATTTGGAACTAAGTAACAAGCAGAGGCTGGAACAGTTTGGAGGGCTCAAAATAAGAAAGGAAAATGTGGGAAATTTTGGAACTTCCTAGGGACTTGTTGAATGGCTTTGCCCAAAATGCTGATAATGATATGGACAATAAAGTCCAGGCTGAAGTGGTCTTGGATGCAAATAGGGAACTTGTTGGGAACTACAGCAAAGGTAACTCTTGCTGTGTTTTTGCAAAGAGACTGGTGGCATTTTGTCACTACCCTAGAGATCTGTGGAACTTTGACAGAGATGATTTAGGGTGTCTGGCAGAAAAAAATTTCTAAGCAGCAAAGCATTCAAGATGTGACTTGGGTGCTGTTAAAGGCATTCAGTTTTATAAGGGAAACAGAGCACAAAAGTTTGGAAATTTGCAGCCTGAAAATGTAATAGAAAAGAAAATTCTATTTGCTGAGGAGAAATTCAATCCAGCTGCAGAAATTTGCCTAAGTAATGAGGAGCCGAATGTTAATCCCCAAGACAATGGAGAAAATGTCTCCAGGGCATGTCAGAGGTCTTCACAGCAGCCCCTCCAATCACTGGTCCGGAGGCCTAGGAAGGACTAAATGGTTTTGTGGGTCAGGCCCAGGGTTCCTGTGCTCTGTACAGCCTAGTAACTTGGTGCCCTGTGTCCCAGCAGCTCCAGCCATGGGTGAAGAGGCCAACATAGAGTTCAGGCTGTGGCTTCAGAGGGTACAAGCCCCAAGCCTTGGAAGCTTCTATATGGTGCTGTACCTGCCAGTGCACAGGGAACCCCTGTCTAGATTTCAGAAGATGTATGGAAATGCCTAGATTCGCAGGCAGAAGTTTGCTGCAGACGTGGGGCCCTCATGGAGAACCTCTGCTAGGGCAGTGCAGAAGGGAAATGTGGGGTCAGAGCCCCCACACAGAGTCCCTATTGGGGCACTTCTTAGTGGAGCTGTGAGAAGAGGGCCACTGTCCTCCAGACCCCAGAATGGTAGACCTACTGAAAGCTTGCATCTTGTGCCTGGAAAAGCTGCAGACACTCAACACCAGCCCATGGAAGCAGCTGGGAAGGTGGCTGTACCCTGCAAAGCCACAAGGGGTAGCTGTTCAAGACCATGGGAACCCACCTCTTGCATCAGCATGACCTGGGTGTGAGACATGAGGTCAAAGGAAATCATTTTGGAGCTTTAAGATTTGACTGCTTCACTGGATTTCAGATTTGTATGGGGCTTGTAGCACCTTCATTTTGGCCAATTTCTCCCATTTTGAATGGCTATATTTACCCAATGCCTATATCCCAGTTATATCTAGGAAGTAACTAACTTGCTTTTAATTTTACAGGCTCATAGGCAGAAGGGACTTGCCTTGTCTCAGATAAGACTTTGGACTGTGGGCTTCTGAGCTAATGCCAAATAAATTAAGACTTTGGGGGATTGTTTGGAAGGATTGGTTTTGAAATGTGAAGATATGAGACTTGAGAAGGGCCAGGGACAAATGATATGGTTTGGTTGTGTCCCCAACCAAATCTCACCTTGAATTCCCATGTGTTGTGGGAGGCACCTGGTGGGAGGTAATTGAATTATGGGGGCAGTTCTCTCCCATGCCATTCTTGTGACAGTGAATGTCTCAAGAGGTCTGATGGTTTTAAAAAGGGGAGTTTCCCTGCACAAGCTCTATTCTCTTGTCTGTCGCCATGTGAGATGTGCCTTTCACCTTCTGCCATGATTGTGAGGCCTCCCCAGCCCTATGGAACTGTAAGTCCACTAAATTTCTATCTTTTGTAAATTGTCCAGTCTCAGGTATGTCCTTAGCAGCAGCATGAAAACAGATTAATACAGCCTATTTTTAATTTTACCAAATATGTCAAAGACATGTTTGCATATAGCAATCAGGAGTCATATTCCTTCTCCCAAATGGTCTTGGAGTGGTTTGTTGACTGACACACTCATGGGTTTGAGTTGTCACTAACGCCAGCAGGAATAAGAAGCAGGTTCAAGTATGTGTAGGTAATGAAAAGTAAGACCCTACTGCCACTCAGCCAACATCAGAAGATGCCACCGATTAAAATTTAATGGCACTAAAAATGAAAAAATATGTGTCCTAGAATTGATAAAATGTGATGTATACTAAGTACCTACTCTTTACCAGGCATTGTCCTGCATGATAGGGGAGCACAATAATGAGCAAACCAAAGTCCTTACCCTCATACAATTTAAGGCATTTCCCAAGTATATTTAACCATTGAATACTTTTGCATGGAGTTATGTTTCATAGAAGACACTACAAGAAATATTGGTAGAGGGTTTTGTAGTTTACAAAAGCCTTTCTCTAATGTACTTTCATCTACAAATAGAACAATGATAAAAAATTTGCAAAGCACAGAAAAAGTAGAAGGAAAAATCAACCCAGAGTCTAAACCTAGAAACAATTCCTATTAAGATTTGGTATATTTCTCTTCAGTCTTTCTCTGCTACCTCCCCCCACCCAACCCAAAGTGTGTCTGGACATAGCTTAAATATATCAAATAAGTGTTAAAAATTGGTTCCTAATTTTTTATATAGAGAAATGGTTTGGAATCTCTAATACATGCTTGAAGATTTATGGAAGGAAGCTAATGATAATCTATAGCCTATTTTTAAAACATTTCAGTGTCAATATTTAAAAGACTATTGGGTTCCAATTTAAAATGAGATAACACAGGTATTTAATTTTGTTACCTTCCTTACACTTTGCTAAAATTAAAGGAAAGAAATTTTTTAAAAATTAAATCCACAAGAAGGGAAAGAACAGAAAAATACACACCTGGAAATAAAATAACAATTAGAAAAGCAAATTGATGAGTAGAGGCTGATTTAGTAAACTGAAGAAATTACAAATCTCAAACAATGAGAAAAGCCAAGAAACCCCAATTTACATTTCAGAGTACTTAAAAATACAGGATCTCCCAACAATAAATACCTCTGGGACTGGACTAAAATAAGCTCAAGTGTCTAAAATAAGAATCAATGGACAGTAGCTATTAGAGCTGCCCTAGTCCTTAGTTCAATCCATACTCCCTTCTCAATTCCCAAGAACTGGGATGCTGCCACTCTGCCATCCTAGCTCAACAGTTGTTTTGGAGAGGCACAGTTGAAAAAGCAAGTCCTCTACCAAAAACAGGAAGATTAAAAGGCTATGATGGAACTAAGTGTCAAATATAGAGGCTCCCACCCCAGTCTTCCAGCATCTTTTCCTTACTGGGCTCTCAGAATGCTGACTCTAGAATCCCACGTAGGCCACTAGGAGATTCTTCTCTGAAGAATCTGTCCAGCTTAAGAGAAAAGACTAAAGATTCTGTTGTGAAGATTGTATTGTGAAGGATTTCTGAAAAATTTGTGCAGCACACTCTACTGTAGAGGTCAATATCAGCAAACCTGTATGTGCTCAGAGTTTCCAACTATATTTTTAGTCTCCCAGTCTTAAGGTAACCAAATCATACTGGTAACATTGCCAGATTTAGCAAATAAAAATACAGGATGATCAAATTTGAAGTTTGAATAAACAATGATTTTTTTTGTATAAGTAGATGTCATAGTTATTTGAGACCTATTTACTCCAAAAAAAAGTATATATTTATCTGAAACTTAAATTCAAACAGGCATTTTATTTCCATATAAAATGTATCCATTTTATTTGGAAACATTACATAGAGGTTATCCAAGAAAATACTATAACATGGAAGGGAGACAGTATAACAAAAAGAAAAATGAAACAATAATATCAAAATCCTGATGGAAAATTATTACCAATCTAGTGGTCTAAACTCACTGAAGTATCAACTGGGAATGAGAACAGAATGTTTTCAGTTTCCATCAAGTCATCAAAATGTTAATGGCAGATCTCTCAAGATACTAATGTTTCAAATGGCTTAATAAGATTTTGACACAGAAAGTCAAAAACAAACTGTTTGTTTCTTTCTGTGTAAATCAGTGTTCATATGATATGCATATAATTAGAAAAATCAATAAAGCTCTTTTCATTTTGAATAAAAACTCCTATACACAAAAAGTCATTAAATGAAATTATGTAGGTAGCTTTATTTTTCCAAATTGTTATTAAATTGTATTCCTACACATTTATTTTTCTCTAGCTAAAGTTAATACCCAGTATATTGTGTGCTGCATGAGTTCAAACCCCATTCATAATCAAAATCTGTATTATTTTTCTGAGTCTCAAGAGCCTTTTTTGGACTTCCATCCAAATACTAACCGGGCCTGACCCCGCTTAGCTTTCAAGATCAGGTACATTTGGGGTGGTAGGCCCATCTATTGTTTTTCTGTTGTAGCTGTAACAAACTACCACAAATTCAGTGGCTTAAAACAATACAAATGCATCATCTTAAAAATCTGGAGGTCAGAAAGCTAACAGGTCTCACTGGTTTAAAATCAAGATGTCGGCAGGACTACTCTAGGGATGATCCGTTGTTTTGTCTTTTTCAGTTGGTAGAGGCAGTCTCTTTGTGTTGTATTGTGGTGCCTTCTTCCATCTCTCTGACCATTCTTCCCTTGATTATCTCTTTATCCAGAAGGTTCTTTTAAGGATTCATGACATTAGATTGGGCCTACCTGGATAATCCAGAATGATCTCTGGATCTCAAGGTCCTCAAGATGAACTCCCATCTTCAAAGTCCCTTTATTCATGTATGGTAACAGATGCCAGGAATTAGAACAGGGATACTTGGGTGGCCATCATTCTGCCTACCATATCTGGCTTGTAGATACAGAAATATAGTTCTGCATTTATCCATATACAATTTTCTCCTGATTTTAAAAACATATAAATGTATTTTAAACCTCAGGAAGCATATTGTCAAGTATGAACATAATTTATTAAAAATAAGTTCTAAACAAAAAATGGAAAACATTGCTATGATAATGATTCAATTAAAAAAATAGGTACTTTTCAAGATTTGTCAAAGAAAAATGCAATCATGTAAATATTAAAGGTAAATAATTTCGGGTTTTTTAAAAATAGGGGTTTTTTTCAATAAACTTTTAACACAGACTATAAAATTATACTACTACAAAGGAGGAGTAAAAATTATTTTACATACTATCTGTATCCCTAAACCAGGGTCAGCTTTCCAAACAAGTGAAATGAATGGCAGTGGGAGGCAATGGGTGCACATTATCCCACCTACTTCTGACCCTCCACGTATTATCTGTGTTAAAAGTTCCTCCAACAGGAATTCATTCCTTTGGATTCAAATCCTCTATTAAAATGCTAGTCCCCAGAATAAAAGCTAACTGTTAGCAAAAACCTTGGCCTGGATTTATTCAAAACTAGGATAACACTTGACATTTGAGGAAGGATATACATCAGAAGAAAGCTACCAGAAGCTAGCAGTGGGCCACTGAAATAGAAAATACAATAATCATACTTCCTCTTATTTTCCATTTTTTAATGCACCACCCTCTACCAATAGTAAGACAAGTCATGCCAGCCGGCTAGTGAAAGAGAAAATATATGGATATGGGAGGTATTTTTATTAAATTAAAAAAATTAATGTCTTGGCCAGAGTGGATATTGACAAGGGATTCTTGATGAAATAATACGAAAGCTAGACATAATTTTAAAGAAATGAAAACAGATACAGGCAGCCTATAATAAATCATTGATCATATTTACACCTCATTTTTATAACATTTCCTGCAGCAAACATTGTTTACTCATAATAAAAAATAACCTGAAATTAATGCCAAATGCTCAATGAAAATATTGCAAAGGACATTACTTGTAAGATTATTTCTGCTTCTGCTCAAAAGCATTTGAAAGCTTTATATCACTTGGTGGCATATTTCATTCTAAGCAGCCTCATCTACTTTCATCTCTGTGCTACGTGTATCATACTGAACTATCTTCATAAGATCACAGGGAAACTCACTGTACTTTATTTACAGAGGCAAATTTAATGCGTAACCAGGGTACTTATTTTACTAAACTGACTAGTTCCTTTGAACTACTGTCTTCACTGATCCACAGACCATGCTCTAAATGTGGAGAAGGCTTCCTTGACTCTGGAAAATGTTCTTAGCCTAATTGGGGTACTTCCTTTGAACTCCCTGCCATGAGTTTTACTATGCTGTAAGTGCTCAACAGAGGTTGGTTCAGGAGGCATGACTGCAAAGTCCTTTAGAAAACAAAAAAATAAAAAAATAAAAAATACAACCAATACAACAAAATTGAAAGTATCTTATCTCACTATCAATAGTGAATAAGAATGACTCATTTCAAAGTACATAATTATAATATTAGTGGTGCTTACAATAACTGGTACACTTCTGTTTATCTGGCTATGAAATAAGCTATCATGCTCACTTCTGCATTGATCGAAGCAGGGAATATACTTGCTTTGTGTGTTACATTAATACAAATATGAAAGAAAATATATGTGAAGTGACATGATGCAATGGAAAGAACATAAACTTACGGTCTTTGCATTCCAATATAGCATTAATGAGCGGTGTGATTTTGCCCAAGTTGTTAAATGTTTCTCTCAATCTGATATTCTTCACCTTCAAAGTAGGAAGCCACATTTTGTGATAGACATCGTGCTGCTCACCAGTATTTCTGGCTCTCATGCCTTGAGCCAAAACGAAGGAATGTTATTCTCTTCCCCACTGAGTGTATGCATGATGCCATAACTTGTTTTGGGCAGTGAGGTATAAGTGGAAGTAATATGTCATTTCTGGAAAGAGGCATTAATTGGCATTGTGAAACTTTACAGAAATGTCTCTTTTCTGGAACAATTTTGGAAGCATGTGTTGATATGATACAGACTTGCAAGGCTGTGCCACCAGTGAAGGACAAGTGCCTATGAGAATCACCTGGATCTGTAAATATTCTATTTTAAGCTACTGAGATTGGCTTCTACAGGATAACCTACCTTATCCTGACTGAACATCGCTGTAGGATTAATGCAAGTTTTAAGTGAAATAATGTACATAAAGCACATAGCTGACTGCTTGGTAATGCTGATTAATAGTGCTGGTTCTTTTTCTTTAAGATCTTGTGCATTAAAAGAAAAAAGTGAATCTGCTTACAATAATATAAACTTCATAAGGTTTTCCCCTCACTCACTCCATCCTTTCCTATGACCTTGGTGCCTCTCCTACCTTTTCCCCTGGCTCACAAAAACCAGCTATTATAGCCAGAGGTAAATATAAAATAAAATAAAATAAAATAAAACTTTATAAACATTTCCTCATTTCTCTTAGTGGCAGTCTCAAGAACTTACAGATGGTTAAAATCACCTGGAATTGCATTTTTGGCCCCCAAAGCTGCAAGGGCAGTCCTCTCTGGATTAGCTTCCTTCAGTGCCATGACTTGTTGAGGGACTGTAATCCTGTGGTACAGATACTGGGAATTGGTTAAGAGTATGGACATTGCAGTTGAACTCCTTGGACACTCGTCTCTGCTTACTTCATTATGAGTTAGTGATGTTGATGAGCTATTTTCTCTAAATTCAGCTTCACCATTCTTAGATGCAGTGCCTATTTCATAGAAATAGGCCACTTCCCAAGAACCAGAGCAGTTCTGAAGAGTATTTTCTGAAGAGCGTTTTCCATTATGTTTACTTCAAGGTCACAATTTCCCTTGGTCTAATTAGTCTGAGAATTAGCTATATATCTGTTAAACTTATTTTGGTCTTAAATAAGTTTTCTTAAATTTATTTGCAGGACATAGGAAATGAAAGCATAGGTGGTCTGTTCCAAGATGGCCAAATAGGAACAGCTCCGGTCTCCAGCTCCCAGTGTGATTGACATGAAAGACAGGTGATTTCTGCATTTCCAGCTGAGGTACATGGTTCATCTCATTGGGACTGGTTGGACAGTGGGTGCAGCCCATGGAGGGCAAGCCAAAGCAGTGGGGGCATCACCTCACCTGGGAAGCACAAGGGGTCAGGGGATTTCCCTTTCCTAGCCAAGGGAAGCTGTGATATACTGTACCTGGAAAAACGGGACATTCCCACCTAAATACTGCTTTTCCAATGGTTTAAGCAAATGGCACATCAGGAGATTATATCCCATGCCTGAATCAGAGGTTCCTATGCCTATGGAGCCTTGCTCACTGCTAGCACAGCAGTCTGAGATCAACCTGCAAGGCAGCAGCCTGGCAGGGGGAGGGGCATCTGCCATTGCTGAGGCTTGAGTAGGTAAACAAAGCGGCCAGGGAAGCCCAAACTGGGCGGAGGATACCACAGCTCAGCAAGGCCTGCTACCTCTGTTGACTCCACCTCTGAGGGCAGGGCATAGCTGAACAAAAGGCAGCAGAAACTTCTGCAGAATTAAACGTCCCTGTCTGACAGCTCTGAAGAGAGCAGTGGTTCTCCCAGCATAGCGTTTGAGCTCTGAGAATGGACAGACTGCCTCCTCCTGACCCGTGTAGCCTAACTGGGAGACACCTCCCAGTAGGGGCTGACTGACACCTCATACAGGCAGGTACCCCTCTGGGACAAAGCTTCCAGAGGAAGGATCAAGCAGCAATATTTGCTGTTCTGCAGCCTCCGCTGGTGATACCCAGGCAAACAGGGTCTGGAGTGGACCTCCAGCAAACTCCAACAGACCTGCAGCTGAGGGACCTGAAAGGAATAGCATCAACATCAACAAAAAGGACATCAACACCAAAACCCCATCTGTAGGTCACCAACATCAAAGACCAAAGGTAGATAAAACCACAAAGACAAGGAGAAACCAGAGCAGAAAAGCTGAAAATTCTAAAAACCAGAGTGCCTCTTATCTTCCAAAGGACTGCAGCTCTTTGTCAGCAATGAAACAAAGCTGGACAGAGAACGACTTTGACGAGTTGACAGAAGGAGGCTTCAGAAGGTCGGTAATAACAAACTTCTCTGAGCTAAAGGAGGATGTTCAAACCCATCACAAGGAAACTAAAAACCTCGAAAAAAGATTAGATAAATGGCTAACTAGAATAAACAGTGTAGAGAAGACCTTAAATGACCTGATGGAGCTGAAAACCATGGCATGAGAACTATGTGACGCATGCACAAACTTCAGCAGCCAATTCGATCAAGCGGAAGAAAGGGTATCAGTGATTGAAGACCAAATGAATGAAATAAAGTGAGATGGAAAGTTTAGAGAAAAAAGAGTAAAAAGAAACAAACAAAGCCTCCAAGAAATATGGGACTACGTGAAGAGACCAAATCTACTTTTGATTGGTGTATCTGAAAGTGACGGGGAGAATGGAACCAAGTTGGAAAACACTCTTCAGGATATTATCCAGGAGAACTTCCCCAACCTAGCAAGGCAGTCCAACATTCAAATTCAGGAAATACAGAGAACACCACAAAGATACTCCTCGAGAAGAGCAACCCCAAGACACATAATTGTCAGATTCACCAGGGTTGAAATGAAGGAAAAAATGTCAAGGGCAGCCAGAGAAAAGGTCAGGTTACCCACAAAGGGAAGCCCATCAGACTGACAGGAGATCTCTTGCAGAAACTCTACAAGCCAGAAGAGAGTGGGGGCCAATATTCAACATTCTTAAAGAAAAGAATTTTCAACCCAGAATTTCATATCCAACCAAACTAAGCTTCCTAAGTGAAGGAGAAATGAAATCCTTTACAGACAAGCAAATGCTGAGAGATTTTCTCACCACCAACAGGCCTGCCTTACAAGAGCTCCTGAAGGAAGCACTAAACATGGAAAGGAAAAACCAGTACCAGCCACTGCAAAAACATGCCAAATTGTAAAGACCATTGATGCTAGGAACAAACTGCATCAACTAATGGGCAAAATAACCAGCTAACATCACAATGTCAGGATCAAATTCACACATAACAATATTAACCTTAAATGTAAATGGGCTAAATGCCCCAATTAAAAGACACAGAATGGCAAATTGGATAAAGAGTCAAGACCCATCAGTGTGCTGTATTCAGGAGACCCATCTCACATGCAGAAACACACATAGGCTCAAAATAAAGGGATGGAGGAAGATCTACCAAGCAAATGGAAAGCAAAAAAAAAAAAAAGCAGGGGTTGCAATCCTAGTCTCTGATAAAATAGACTTTAAACCAACAAAGATCAAGAGACAAAGAAGGCCATTACATAATGGTAAAGGGATCAATTCAACAAGAAGAGCTAACTATCCTAAATATATATGCACTCAAAACAGGAGCACCCAGATTCATAAAGCAAGTCCTTAGACACCTACAAAGAGACTTAGACTCCCACACAATAATAATGGGAGACTTTAACACCCCACTGTCAATATTAGACAGATCAATGAGACAGAAGGTTAACAGGGATATCCAGGACTTGAACTCAGCTCTGCATCAAGAGGACCTAATAGACATCTAGAGAACTCTCCACCCCAAGTCAACACAATATACATTCTTCTCAGAACCACATCACACTTATTCCAAAATTGACCACATATTTGGAAGTAAAGCACTCCTCAGCAAATGTAAAAGAACAGAAATCACAATAAACTGTCTCTCAGACCACAGGGCAATCAAATTAGAACTTAGGATTAAGAAACTCACTCAAAACGACACAACTACATGGAAACTGAACAAACTGCTACTGAATGACTACTGGGTAAATAACGAAATGAAGGCAGAAATAAAGATGTTCTTTGAAACCAATGAGAACAAAGACACAATGTACCACAATCTCTGGGACACATTTAAAGCAGTGTGTAGGGGGAAATTTATAGCACTAAATGCCCACAAGAGAAAGAAGGAAACATTTGAAATCGACACCCTAACATCATAATTAAAAGAACTAGAGAAGCAAGAGCAAACAAATTCAAAAGCCAGCAGAAGGCAAGAAATAGCTAAGATCAGAGAAGAACTGAAGGAGATAGAGACAAACCCTTTAAAAAAATCAATGAATCCAGGAGCTGGTCTTTTGAAAAGATCAGCAAAACTGATAGACCGCTAGCAAGACTAATAAAGAAGAAAAGAGAGAAGAATCAAATAGGTGCAATTAAAAAATGATAAAGGGGCTATCACTACTGATCCCATAAAAATACAAACTACCATCAGAGAATACTATAAACACCTCTATGCAAATAAACTAGAAAATCTAGAAGAAATGGATAAATTCCTGGACACATACACCATCCCAAGACTAAACCAGGAAGAAGTTGAATCTCTGAATAGACCAATAACAGCCTCTGAAATTGAGGCAATAATCGATAGCCTACCAACCAAAAAAAGTCCAGGACCAGATGGCTTCACAGCCAAATTCTACCAGAGGTACAAGGAGGAGCTGGTACCATTCCTTCTGAAACTATTCCAATCAATAGAAAAAGAGGGAATCCTCCCTAACTCATTTTATGAGGCCAGCATCATCCTGATACCAAAGCCTGGCAGAGACACAACAAAAAAAGAGAATTTTAGACCAATATCCCTCATGAACATCGATGCAAAAATCCTCAATAAAATACTGGCAAACTGAATCCAGCAGCACATCGAAAAGCTTATCCACCACGATCAAGTAGGCTTCATCCCTGGGATGCAAGGCTGGTTCAACATATGCAAATCAATAAACGTAATCCATCACAAACAGAATCAATGACAAAAATGACATGATTATCTCAAAAGATGCAGAAAAGGCCTTTGACAAAATTTGACAGCGCTTCATGCTAAAAACTTTCAATAAACTAAGTATTGATGGAACGTATCTCAAAATAATAACAGCTATTTATGACAAACCCACAGCCAATATCATACTGAATGGGCAAAAACTGGAATCATTCCCTTTGAAAACTGGCACAAGACAGGGATGCCCTCTCTCACCACTCCTATTCAACATAGTGTTGGAAGTTCTGGCCAGGGCAATCAGGCAAGAGAAAGAAATAAAGGGTATTCAATTAAGAAAAGAGGAAGTCAAATTGTCACTGTTTGCAGATGACATGATTGTATATTTAGAAAACCCCATCATCTCAGTCCAAAAATCTCCTTAAGCTGATAAGCAACTTCAGCAAAGTCTCAGGATATGAAATAAATGTGCAAAAATCACAAGCATTCCTATATACCAATAACAGACAAACAACCAAATCATGAGTGAACCCCCATTCACAATTGCTACAAAGAGAATAAAATACCTAGGAATCCAACTTACAAAGGATGTGAAGGACCTCTTTAAGGAGACTGCAAACCACTGCTCGAAGATATAAATGAGGACACAAACAAATGGAAGAATATTCCATGGTCATGGACAGGAAGAATCAATATCATGAAAATGGCCATACTTCCCAAGGTAATTTATAGATTCAACGCCATCCCCATCAAGCTACCAACCAATAATTTCTTAACAGAATTGGAAAAAACTACTTTAAATTTCATATGGAACCAAAAAAGAGCTTGTATTGCCAAGTCAATACCTAAGCAAAAAGAATAAAGCTGGAGGCATCATGCCACCTGACTTCAAACTATACTACAAGGCTACAGTAACCAAAACAGCATGGTACTGGTACCAAAACAGAGATATAGACCAATGGAACAGAACAGAGGCCTCAGAAATAACACCACACATCTACAACCATGTGATCTTTGACAATACTGACAAAAAGAAGAAATGGGGAAAGGATTCCCTATTTAATAAATGGTGCTGGGAAAACTGGCTAGCCATATGTAGAAAGCTGAAACTGGATCCCTTTCTTACACATTATACAAAAATTAATTCAAGATGGATTAAAGACATAAATGTTAGACCTAAAATGATAAAAACCCTAGAAGAAAACCTAGGCAATATCATTCAGGACATAGGCATGGGCAAGGGCTTCATGACTAAAACACCAAAAGCAATGGCAACAAAAGCCAGAATTGACAAATGGGATCTAATTAAACTAAAGAGCTTCTGCACAGCAAAAGAAACTACCATCAGAGTGAACAGGCAACCTACAGAATGGGAGAAAAGTTTTGCAATCTACTCATCTGACAAAGGGCTAATATCCAGAATCTACAAAGAACTTTAAAAAATTTACAAGAAAAAAACAACCCTATCAAAAAGTGGGCAAAGGATATGAACAGACACTTCTCAAAAGAAGACATTTACACAGCCTACAGACACACGAAAAAATGCTCATCAGCACTGGTCATCAGAGAAATGCAAATCAAAACCACAATGAGATACCATCTCACACCAGTTAGAATGGCCATCATTAAAAAGTCAGGAAACAACAGGTGCTGGAGAGGAGGTGGAGAAATAGGAACACTTTTATACAGTTGGTGGGAGTGTAAACTAGTTCAACCATTTTGGAAGACAGTGTGGCGATTCCTCAAGGATCTAGAACTAGAAATATCATTTGACCTAGCAATCCCATTACTGGGTATATACCCCAAGGATTATAAATCATGCTACTATAAAGACACATGCACACGTATGTTTATTGTGGCACTACTCACAATAGCAAAGACTTGGAACCAACCCAAATGTCTATCAATGATAGACTGGATTAAGAAAATGTGGCACATATACGCCATAGAATACTATGAAGCCATAAAAACGATGAGTTCATGTCCTTTGCAGGGACATGGATGAAGCTGGAACCATCATTCTGAGCAAACTATCACAAGGACAGAAAACCAAACACTGCATATTCTCATTCATAGGTGAGAACTAAACAACGAGAACACCTGGACACAGGTCGGGGAACATCATACACTGGGGCCTATCTTGGGGTGGGTGGCTGGGGGAGGGATAGGATCAGGAGAAATATCTAATGTTAAGTTACGAGTTGATGGGTGCAGCAAACCAACATGGCACATCTATAGCTATGTAACAAACCTGCACGTTGTGCACACGTATGCTAGAACTTAAAGTATAATTTAAAAAAAATAAAAAAGAAGCTGAAAAATTAAGACTCAGCAAAGGAAAAAGAATTGTGCCAGACCCCAGTGTTGGCAGCAGAACTACAACTAGAATTTAAGTTGTCTGACTTCTGATATAGCATACTACATTCACACCATGTAGAGCTACCCATGTGCAGTGCAAAACCTGAGCATATTTTAGCAATAAAATTTAAATGAAAAAGAAAATGAAAGCATATAGAAATAGTACAAATTTTCCAGTTCAGTGAATGCAAGAAATGGTCCTGAACATACATAATATCATTAAGAGCTAACATATATAGATCGCTGACTGTGTGCCAGGCACTGTGCTAAGCACTTTCCAAGCACCCTTTATGTAATCTTCACAATTCTATGAAATAGATACTGTATCTAAGAATGATGAAGTTGAGTTTGAGAAACAAACTCATCAACATCCCTAGCTCATAATGAAGTAAGCAGAGATGACTATCCAAGGAGTTCAACTGCAATGCCCATACTCTTAACCAATTCCCAGTACCTGTACCACAGGATTACAGTCTCTTATCAAACCATCCTATAAATTATCAAGTTATGTGGGTTACTGATTTATATAAGCAGACCATTCTAAATTGATTTCTTATATACTAAGCTGCATTCTTCAATTCCCGCTGATTAAGGTGACCACATTTCTCCCTATAAATGGAAAGCCCACATTTATGTACAGGTAAAAGAATATTTGTACCTGTAAATTTACAGGAAAGCAGAGTGATTACCTGAAAATCAAATGATATAAAAGGGAATACCTTTATTTTCTCTTTGTCAGCTGGGACTCAAGTAGCAATTATTTGTTTACTATCTTCTTGGGTTATTTACAGAAAATATTTAAAAGGAGGTATTTCTGAAACATATTTATTGAAGTATTGAATATGGTTGTATAGAAGACAGACACCATACCAGGAATTTTATGAAACACAAAGATCTGATCTTTGCCTTGCCAAACGCAGCTTCAGAAGACAAATGGTTGAAAGGTATGCCAGACTTTATTGTTGTTGTGGAGCTATGGTCACCTGATGTGATGGGAAAGGGAATAATGCTGCTTCAGTTTTCCTGGTAGAATGCTTCAATTTCATTTGACATTTAAGTTAATTAAAAGTGTTATGAAAAATTATCTCTAGTGCCTTATGTTCTCATTCCTCTCATAAGAGAAAAGGAAAGAGAAGACATTCATTACTCTAACTATAAATTTCCTTAACCCTATTTTTTGTGTAAGGAGGGTGCTTAGAGTACTTCAGAAATTCTGAGACAGAAAGGAAATATTATGTAAAATGAACTGAGAGAGCAGGATAGAATAAAAAAGCAAATGAATAGTTATAAAGAGAGTTTTTCATATTAGGAAAAATATTTTAAAACGCCAAATAGCTTCATCATTTTCCCCCACCCTCTTTATTTCTACCACCATTTGCACATATATGTTTCTGGTATTTCTACATATAGGTATGAAGAATAAGGGCTATTCAATTTGTAAAATATTGGCATTCATGGAAATTTACTAGATTGGAATTTCTTGATCATTTGTCATCTACTGAAGTCTCTCTTCTAAAATACTCTCAGTTCTACAGAGACAAGCAGTATTATATGGGGGAAATATTTGAGGCTAAAATGGGCCACAGAGTTTCATATAACATGAATAAATCAATGTTTATATAAATATAAGTATATGCACAGAGTCAAAAAGAGTTTGAGAAGACACCTGCTTCATAGCATACCTCTAGGTAGGGAAGTCTTGAAATTATCAAAGGCAGACAATTACCTAAGGAGTTTTGCTTGACTGACCAAAAATTTGCTGCAGGGAGAACAGCTAGATATAGAGTGACAAGTAAACTGAGATTTCCTCAGACAAAAACTTTAAAACTTAACTTCATTCAAGTTTTATAAATTATCACACTATCACCTGCTGGTTTTAACAACTGAACAAGGCAAAAACTTATATGAGGATTTTGAAAAAAAGATACACTAGCTCTCATTTTAAATACCCTTCCCCCAACCCAACAGAAATAACCTGCATTTCCATACAGTTGTACCAACAAATGCATACACACATATTCTGTCTCGTTTTTCCCCCACTCCCCCCAACACACAGTTTTTGTTTGCTTACTATTTTACAAAAGTTAAGTAATATAAATATGCAATTTGGTTTTTTTCTTTAATAATACATCACATGCATCCTTCTGCATCAATAAACAGAATTCACACTTCTGACTGTGTTATGTGGATTAATTAAAATGGGTTTACCCATTCCTCTATTAATGACATTCAAATTTTTAATAGTTTTTGACCATTAAAAAGTTTTAATAAGCCGGGCGCGGTGGCTCACGCTTGTAATCCCAGCACTTTGGGAGGCCGAGGCGGGCAGATCATGAGGTCAGGAGATCGAGACCACAGTGAAACCCCGTTTCTACTAAAAAATACAAAAAATTAGCCGGGTGTGGTGGCGGGCGCCTGTAGTCCCAGCTACTCGGAGAGGCTGAGGCAGGAGAATGGCATGAACCCGGGAAGCGGAGCTTGCAGTGAGCCGAGATTGCGCCACTGCACTCCAGCCTGGGCGACAGAGCGAGACTCCGTCTCAAAAAAAAAAAAAAAAAAAAGTTTTAATAAATATTCTCATGTGCAAACATTTATGAACTGTTTTATGTTTGCTTATTTCTATGTAATAAATCCTTTGAAATGATATCAGCCTAATAACTATCTTATATAATAAAAACTCCTAATATTCATTTCAGCTCCTTGGAACCCACAGCTCTAAGTCAATTCACCTATAGCTAGTTGGCCTATCAGTATTTCCCTTAATGATCAATTTGTCTAAAACAAGGTCAGATTAGGTACATGGTATACCATGTAAGTTCATTATTTGATTCCTCCTCTTTAAATATTTGTTCAATATTAATGTAGTGGAAAGTTTATTTTCTACTAATGATAACTAAATACCAACTTTATGTTCAAAACACTTATTACATGTCCTAAATATCACAAAGCATCTTAGGTTTTTGTAACTGTCTTTCATTTATAAATTATTTTGTCCATCATTCTTTTAATTTTATTTTCCTTTAATTGTGAAAGAATAGTCCCCAAATTATCAACTCATCAGGAGCTGTTTTAAAGGTATTTAAGTTAAGATAATAAAATAAATCACTTGTTCCCAGACATATTGTATGTCTGCAGAATTAGGAGACAGAGAATTAAAATGGAAGGAAGATATAAAAATAGCAAGTAAGTTCAAAAGGCTGTGACTTATTAATGTTGGAAATAAAGTGGAGTAAAATATAACAGAGTACACTGTTTAGTTCTTGGGTTCTTGCTGTTTGTATACACATATATACATATTGGCATATGATTTAGAAAAAAAATTATCGAAATCATGCACAAGGCACTATGCTAGTTGACATGGAGTACCATATAACTTAGAAGACATAGTCCCAACCACATATTTGTGTTATACACACATAGGTAAACCTCTGCCTCCCCGGTGATGATTTATTTTAGTGTCAGTCAGCTGCTCTTTGAAAAAGAACACATTATACATCTTCCATTTTATGCTTCTATGATCACTTTGCCATTAACATTCTGTTTTTTGCTACCTAAAAGTCTTCTGATTTCTATCATAGAGTTTGTCTTTTAAGGAGCAAGCATGGACATATTTTAATACTTTATATACACAGGATATATTATGTAATATGAGAACAACCGTGTTTCAAGTGGATGTAAATCATAATTTTGGCCTAAGCCACAGAGGTAAATAATTTCTAGGTAGCAAAGATATTAGACAGGAAATGTCTATTATTCACTATTCCACCTATTCCTTCATTCCACCTATTACTTGCACCTATTCCTTCACTATAGAATATATTACTTTGTTAGGAGCATATCTCCAAAAGACCTTTGCTATAAAGCTTCCACTGGAGTGAATTGTTATAGCATTCCCATTCCAATGAATTCATCCTCATTCTAAATGCTTTGAAGTTTCAGAATACAGTAAGAAAAAATGAAACTATATTTCACTTCTGCTGTGGCTGCAAAACCCCAGTATAGGCAACACCTCCTGATGACAACTTAAAACATTGGACAAAATACTACCTGAGGACTTTGCAAAGCAAGAAAGATTGTGGAGGTGAGCCAGAAATTGCTAAAGCAATCCAAACTGGGTGGGTGGTGAGTCCTTCACCTTTGTTTCTTTTCTCTTGATAGAGAAACAGTAATTAATTAATTTCTCATCAGAAACCATGGAAGCTGGGAAAGAGTAGAAGAAGGTCTTGAAGATGCTGAAAGAAAAAAGTTGTCAGCAAAAAATTCTTTATCCAAGGAAAATATCTATCAGGACGGAAAATATAGAAATTTTCATATGAAAGAAAATGGATAAATTTCTTTAGCAGACTTGTTCTAAAGGAATACCAGATGAAATTCTTCCAGCTGAAGAGAAATGATACCAGAAGAAACTTGAATATTGATAAATGAAGGAAGAGTAAGAAAAATGGTAAATATGTGGTTAAATAGAAAAAACAGCATTTTTTTCACTTCTTTAAAATATATGTAAATATTGAAAGCAAAAATTATAACATTCTTTGATGGAGTTTTCTGTGTATGTAGGTGTAATATATATGACAGTTACAGCATAAAGGTCTTGGAGTGAAATAAAAAGATTGATACAGTAGCAAAGCTTTTACATTTTACTTAAAATAGTGCAATGTTGACTCCAATTATATTATAAAACGGAAGTATCTATAGTATAATACATAAAGGAACCAGTAAAAAAAAATGCAAATAAATATACCTAAAAATCTAATGTATAAATTAAAATGAAATACCAAACAATAGTAAAATAATCCAACAGAAGGCAAGAAAAGAGAGAGAGGCTCTAAAATAGAGGACAAGCAAAACAAATAATAAAGTGGTAGATTTCAACTATTTCACTTACTGCATTAAATATAATGGTATATATACAAAAAATCAGAGACTGTGGATTAAACAAAAACAACATACATCCATATGCTATTATAAAACCCTCCTTAAGTATAAAAATATAACTAGGATCAACGGTTACATTACTTTAACACAAAGTAGACTTTTGACAAATAATTTTACCAGGGATAAATAGCAACATTACCTCCTGATAATGGGGTCATACATATACACTGATGTGTATGTTAAGTACTTAAATGTGTATGCACTTAACATCAGAGTTACATGAAAACTCATATTTTACAGATAAAACATTCCCCAAAAGATTGAATTTTCTGGCTGAAAAAATAACAGATTTAAAACAGCAAAATCGGCCAGGCACAGTGGCTCACACCTGTAATCCCAGCACTTTGGGAGGCCCAGGCGGGTGGATCACAAGGTCAGGAGTTCGAGATCATCCTGGCTAACATGGTGAAACACCGTCTCTACTAAAATACAAAAAAAAAAAAAAAAAAAAAAATTAGCTGGGCATGGTGGCGGGCGCCTGTGAGTCCCAGCTACTTAGGAGGCTAAGGCAGGAGCATGGCGTGAACCCGGGAGCCGGAGCTTGCAGTGAGCCCAGATCACACCACTACACTTCAGCCTGGGAGACAGCGAGACTCCATCTCAAAAACAAAAACAAACAAACAAAAAAAAGAAGCAAATCATACAATTCTTACTGTAACAAACTAGAAATAAGTAACAGAAATAAACTGGAAAACAAATATGTGGAAATTAAACAACACACCTTTAAATAACCAATACATCAAAGAAGTCACAAGGGAAATTAAAAAAATACTGTAAATTGAGTGAACATAAAAATATAACATATGAAAATTTGTGGGATGCTGTTACAGCTGTGCTTAAAGGGAAATTTACAGCATTAATGCATATATTATGAAAGAAGAAAAGCCACAAATCTAGGATCTAAGGAAAAACCTTAGAAAACTGTTAAAATTAGAACAAGTTTAAACCAAAGTATGTGGAAAAAGAATACAAAAAATAGAGTGGAAATACATAAACAGAAAAATAATTGAATAAAATCAATGTAACCAAAAAAGTTTTTGTGACGATCAATATGATTTGTAACCTCTGGTAGGACTGACCAACACACACACACACACACACACACACACACACACACACACACACACATACACACAGTTTATCAATATCAAGAAGAATCATTACAGATTTTACAGACACAAAACGTATTATAAAGAAGCAATATGGGCCGGGCGCAGTGGCTCATGCCTGTAATCCCAGCCCTTTGGGAGGCTGAGGCGGGTGGATCACGAGGTCAGGAGATCAAGACCATCCTGGCTAACATGGTGAAACCCTGTCTCTACTAAAAATACAAAAAAAAATTAGCGGGGCATGCTGGTGGGCGCCTGAAGTCCCAGCTACTCAGGAGGCTGAGGCAGGAGAATGGCATGAACCCAGGAGGTAGAGCATGCAGTGAGCCAAGATCATGCCACTGCACTCCAGCCTGGGTGACTGAGCAAGACTCCGTCTCAAAAAAAAAAAAAAAAAAGCATTATGAACAATGCAATGCTCATAAATGCAATAACTTAGGTGAAGTAAATGTATTCTTTTAAAAAGAACTTTCAAAATTCACTCAAGAAGAAACAGATAACCTGAATAGTCCTACATATATGAAAGAAATTGAATTTTTAGTTTAAAACCTTCCAGTAAAGAAAACTATAAGCTCAGATGGCATTGCTGCTGAATTCTACAAAACATTTAAGGAAAAAAAAAACCACACACCAAATCTAAGCAAGCTCTCTCAGAAAATAGGAGAACAATTTTCCAACTTATTTTATGAGGTTAACATTATTACACTAAATCTAGCTAAAGATATCATGACAAAGAAAACATCAAATCAACATTCCTCATGAATATATATTCAAAATTCGTAATTTGTATTCAACAATAGAAATAAGTGATAATACTTAATAACTAAGTTGGGTTTACCTAAGAAGCAAGGCTGGTTCAAAATTTGAAAATCAAACAATGGAATACATATTATCAATAAATAGACTGAAGAAGAAAAACTATATGTTAATCATATTCAATGCAGAAAAATATTTGATAAAAATTCCACATTTATTAATAAGAATTCTCAAAAAACTAAAAATACAGAAAACCTCATTAAGCTTACCAAAGGCACCTACAAAAAAGCTTCAGTTAATATAATTCTTAATGGTGAAAATTTAAATGCTCTCCTCTAATATTAGGAGCAAGGCAAGAATAATCTTACTCCTATTAAATATTGTATTGGAGGTCCTATTCATTTCAATGAGAAAAAAGAGTAAGATAATTTGAAGAGGAGGAAATAAAACTGTCTTTATTTGCCTGATTTATAGGACCATCTATGTAGAAAATCCCCAAAAAATCTACCACAAGAAAAAATAATTCTCCTATAACTAATAAGTGAGTTTAGCAAGAATATAGGATATAAAGTAAATTGTATGTCTATATACAAGCAACAAACAATTGGAAATTGAATTTCTTAAAAAATTAAAAGTACCTTTACAATAGTGTCACAGAACATATGCACTTTCTAACAAAAGGTGTTCAAGATCCATTAGACAAAAATAGTAAAATGATGATGACAGAAATCAAAGACCCTACTAAATGGAGAGATATACCATGTTCATGGTTTAGAAGACTCAGTATTTTCAAGATGCCAATTTTCTCTTGTACTGCTTTATAGCTTCAATGCAGTTCTAATTAAAATCCCAGCAGATTTATATTTGTAGAAACTGATAAGCTGATTTTACAACTTACATGGAAAGACAAAGGAACTAGAATCACCAACGAGTTTTGGAAAAACGAACAGCTGGAAGACACTAATTGCCTGAATTTAAGTAATCAAAACAGTGAGATATTGGTGAATGTATAGACATATATGTTAATGGAATAAAATTGAGAGCCCAGAAATAGATCTACAAAAGTGACAAATAAATTGATGGAGAAAAGGTAGTCATTCAACAAACAGAGCTGGAACAACTTGACATCAATATGTAAGAAAATGAAACTTGGCTCATTCCTCATGTCTTATAAAAAGTTATGACAGCCAATTGAAAAACTTGAAAGGTAAAACCTACAAGAAAACATAGAAGAAAACCTTTGTGATCTTGGATAAAGTAAAGATTTCTTAGATATGACATCAAAGCACTATACATAAAGAAAAAAATGTTGAATTTAAATTTATGAAATTTAAAACTACCTGCTCTATGAAAGACAACTCAAGAGAATGAAAAAAGCTGCAAAGTGGCAGAAAATATTTACAAAACACATACATAACAAATAACTTCTATCAAAAATATATTAAAAACTTACAAGTCTCAATAATAAAAAATAATCTATTTTTTCAATGCCAAAGATTTGACATACACTTCATTGAAAAAGATATGGAGATGATAAATAAGCTCATGGAATGGTTGTCAACATCATTGTCATTAGGAAAATGCCAATTAAATTCACGATGAGACACTGTCCACTTCTTAGCATGGCTAAAAATTTAAAATAACAGTATCAGGTGCTGGGCAGAATGGGAGCAACTGGAACTCTCATGTATTGCTGGAGAGAACACAAAATGATACAACCACTTTGGAAAACATGTTGACAGATTTTTATGTACTTAATCATACAGTTAACATACAATCAAACAGTTCCAGTCCCAGCAATCCTGCCCCCACAAAATGAAAACTCTACCAAATATTTCTAGAAGTTTTATGTATAATTGCCAAAAGCTGGAAATAACCTATATGACCTTCAACTGATGAATGGGTTAATAAACTGTGGTACATCCATCAGTAGAATATTTCTCAGCTGTTAAAATAAATACACCCCTGGTATACACAAAAACACTAATGAATCTCAAATTCATTTTGCTAATTAAAATAATTTGACTCAAAAAGTTATATCATGTCTGATTCCATTTTTCTGATATCCTGAAAATGTCATAAAACTGAAGAGAAAAATCAGTCACAGGTTGGGTATGCCAGGGGCTGCATATGGAGGGGGCAGATGATGAAAAAAGGGGCATAAACAAGTTTTGAGAAATGATGGGCCAGTTGATTGTAGTGTATTTTTTGAAACACAAAAGCAATGATTTGCATTGTATGTAAGTTATAATGCAATAAAAAGTAAACATTACCAAGAAAAAGAAAAATGTTTTCTAGTAACTACAAAACATATTGCAGTTGAATCAAATGTATTAACTCTATCAAAACCTGATGCATTAATTTTTATGGATTTCCCTAAGGTACAAGATGTAACTATAGTTTGGGGCAGAATATTTTTTGGCATTTCATCCACAAATGTCTACATAAACATGATATAAGGCCCATATGTCTGCCTCTTAAAAATGTATGCTTTGTGTGGCAAAGTTGAATGGATAGGTTGGCAGCTGTTAGCATTTGTTCAGTTTTCATTATCTGATGTACATGGGAAATAAATCTTTTCTTTTGCCAGAAGTGGCAAAAAGGTTCAAGTTTTGCTAATTTGTTTAAATAATATTTTTTGAACTGGAAAGAGCAAGCAGAGTTTTCTCATTATTTTTAAAATAAGGGAATTGATTTAAAATTGTACTTAAGCATTATAACAATTTCAATGACATAAAATTTTAATATTTCAGGAGAAACTATATAAAATACAAATCATTGCTACAAAAAATATAAGATATGCACAAAAAAGGACTTGTTTTATAAACCTGTTTGGAAAATAGTGGCACTACTTGAAAAGAGAAGGCAGCATGAAATGAAGCCGTTAAGAACAGACATTCATTAGATTTCTGAAATTTTTGACTCCCCTTCTCTCCTTCCTAAACTGACTATGTGAGGCCCATTGCCAACCTGGGCCTCAATCCATAAAAATACAGAGCAGATAATATCAAATCCTGTCCTACATAACATTTTTCTACCAAAGCATGCTTTAAAATACGTTAATGACCTCTCACAGTGATGTTATTTAAAACAGTACGTAGAAATATCTTAGTCTGTTTCTTTTCTGATAATGTTCTTACGCAATGTATGAATGAATTAACTTGGATAAATACAATAAAATATCCTTAGCATATAGATTTATCCATTATTTATTTCCAGTCATGATGCTGGAAAATTTCATCATTTATTACAAATAAATATAGATCTAATTAATTATCACGAATCTGTCTTTACATTAGCAAATTGATTCAAAGGAAACTACACCAAAATCTAGGATATGTGATAAAACGCAATTTCTTACAGAAATTGAGCTAATTCATCAAATTTTCAATTTCTCTAAAAGTAAATTTTTTTAAATGTTAATTCTTATTTTGTGACTTTTAAGCCTATATTTACCTATTTCTATTTAGCAACAATCTTTTAACTGAGAAAAGAGAACATGATATATACAATATTAGGAAATAAATCTTCAAGAGACAGCTGGGAACGTTATCTGATATAGATATTCTATACTGTGTAACTGTTTCATGTTCAACAACCACATAGTGTAAATAGCATAGATGTAAGTGAATGAATGAGTGACTTACTAACACCTCGTTAATTACAGAGAAGGGTATCTTATTCAGCAGCATCTAAAAATTAGATCTGAGTAACATGCGGCTCATTTAAGTATATGGAGTCTGTGGAACATCTCAGTCTCTCAGTGCTATATAAATCCTAATACAGCAGCGAAGCCTGGAGGTATTCCCCTCAACACAGGTTGTGAAGGGAAGATGCTCATATTGTAAATACAATCCTTCAGATTTAGCCCTCACATTCAAACCCCACTCAAGCACAATGTTATGGTCTCAGATCCTTGCAAATGGTGGAAAATGGTGAAATAAGCTAGAAAAATTAAATGTAACAAAACACTATGTTCTTCTGAGTGGCATGGCTCTCTGCTGGATGGAGGTATGAAAGTCATAATTAAATGTCCTGGTGGCATCTATTTTTCTTCTCGGAAATATCATATACCACAGGAAATTAGAAATGAAGGGAAACGGGAAGGGTGACGCAGAGGTGGAGGTGCCTTGGGAAGCAAAGCCATTCAGACACACTATCACTGGAGGAGTGACCAAAGAATGAGAGATAATGCATCCAGTTCAGCTGGATGAAGGTGTCTCCCACTTCACCAGTGTTCTGTTGGAGGTTTGAACCACATACTCTCAAGAAGGAGAAAGAGAATCATTTGTGACACTATCTCTCCCTCACCAAAGGTTCCAAAGCTATAATGCTGCCTGAATGATACCTTAAGCCAACACAGGAGTCAGTTCCCTGCCCGTCCAAGGATGAGAACCAATAACTAAAACTCTATCTAAAGCTACTTCATGTAATCTTTTTTTTTTTTTTTTTAGAGGGAGTTTCGCTGTTGTTGCCCAAGCTGGAGTACAATGGTGCAATCTCGGCTCACTGCAATCTCCACCTCCTGGGTTCAAGCGATTCTTCTGCTTCAGCCTCCCCAGTAGCTGGGATAACAGGTGCGCACCATCACACCAAGCTAATTTTTTGTATTTTTAGTAGAAACGGGGTTTCACCAGGTTGGCCAGGCTGGTCTCAAATTCCTGACTTCAGGTGATGGGCCCACCTCGGCCTCCCAAAATGCTGGGATTACAGGCGCGAGCCACCGCACCTGGCCCTTCATGTGTTCTTAATCCTGAAAGTAGACAATCATCTTCCTACAAGAGATTTTTTTATTACAATTAGGGCTGAGACAAAAGATTGTATTTTTGAAAAGGGGGCTGATAAGTAAATTGAACTGAACTTGTGGAACATTTCTCAGGGAAACTTGTTGATAGGAACTTCTATGAGACTTTCCATGGAGAATTAGGGATTGGAGTGCAAAGAAGGGCTCTTGTCAGAGGGAGTGAAGAGTTCACTTTGGTTGACTAGTTCACTTTTGTAGAAAAGCAAATAATTGAAAGAACAGGTTTCTTTAGTATTTTTCGGTTGGTCTCTTTATCCTCAGAAAGGTTCAGTTGCATACAAGAATTGAAGGGAGAAGAAATTTCTGACAGAAAATTGTGTGTTCACACAGTACATCAGAGACCAAATTTGGAGAAACTTTACTATCCATTATCTAAAGCCCCAAGGAAACTTGAGGGAGGCTCACTTTAGGTTTAGGAATAATGGAAAGGACAAACTCTAGAGCTGTCCTTTATATTTATCTTTTTGAAACACACACTCCAGTCATAGAACATGGGTGCAGATCCAGGTAACTTGAGCAGGTTATGCTACCTCTGGCAGGACCACCAAGCAAATGGGAAAGCTGCTCTATATAAAATGTTGCTGTTGGAGAACCAACCTGCAAATAACCCTATGCTGGACATAATCAGGCACCCCCACAAATAGTTCCTTCTCCAGCAGGGTTTTAATAGTATTAATTCAATATTGTGGTTCCCCTGTAGCATTTTATGGTATGGAAAGTCTTTATATTTGAGGTCCAATTAGACATAAATATAGCCATAAGAAGCTAGGCTCTTTAACCTTAGCTAGGTCTGTTATCAAATTTACTCACCTCAGGCTGGGGAAATATTGAAGTTGCATTTTACAGGACATCTAGGCCTTTATTAACTATTTTTAAAACAGCAGGATCCTTCTCAAAATGGCTAAAACTATGAGGCTTCAAGAATTGCCATCAACTGTTTGGCTTTGACCAAGGAAAATGCATTATTTATCTTTCTTACTGTCACCTTTTTAGCTGTGACAACAAATAAAGTGTGTGAGTGTGTGTGTGTGTGTGTGTGCGCGTGTGGGTATGATAGACAGAAATGGAGATGGGGAGTGGGGGTGACTGGGATAGTGAAGGACTGTAACTGTGTATGCATACTGTCTGGCTATTTGTATTTTGATGTGTCTGTGCATCTGAAACCTATGCAGATGTAGGAGGAGAGAGGAAACTGTAGTTGAGGTGGGCAGTATAAATTTATGAAAAATAAAATTTTTGAAACTATACTAGTAGTTTCCTAACTGTAGAGGTCATATGTTTAAAAATTCCTGTGTGAGAAAAGGTATAGTGGAGAAAAATAAAATGGAGTAACTGAAATAAAAAATTAACCAGTTAAAGCTTTTATACTTTTATGTTCACTACACAAATCAGAAAAGAAACTATTAGGCTCCCTCTCTTCACTGCAGTCTCAACAAGATGCACGCACAGCTGTTGCATCAAGTTGAGGATTAGGTACAAGTCAATGCAATGTTTATAGAGTCTGAGTCCATGAAGTCCAGGGTCAGCTTAGCCATGCAGCCAGACAAAACCACCAATAAAGCTATTTTTAAATAATTTAAGTTCATATGGACTTTTAAAAGTCCATGAAGAAGACATATATCTACTGCAATACTTAAAATCCTCCTTTTCTCTCGCATCAGCTTCTCTCTCATATGGTAACTTCTGTGCCTCTCTCTTCAAACTGTATCTGATAAACTTTCACGAAAGTTTTAGTCCTTAAACCCTGCTAGTATGCAAATTGTTCTCTTTCTGCCCATATTCCTTCTCCTAATATGCATCATGAAAGCCTCAAAGACCAATCAAGCAAGACAGGACATTATTTGGGAACCAGTATGGGTGGAAAAATACACTAGATAAAGCCAGAATTTAGTTTAGTAGATAGGAAGAGAAAATAGGTCAGTATCATTTATTGTTTAATAAATTTGCCACCTCACATTCCAACTTTTTGTTTTTTCTTTATCCAAATGCTTAATGTCTTTCTGATTTGATGACGTAGACATTCTGACATCTACATGCCAATTCCTTCCTTCCTGTATCCATGCCCTTATATCCCTAGTTCGTGTTCATCAACTTCTTTGGTACATGAGAAAGCTCATTCATGTCACTTCTAGGGACTAAGTTTTCTTCCTTTAAACATGCCTTATCTTTTCCAAATCTTAACTGCTAATTAAAGTATTTTTTCTTACTATTTTATTTACTTCCCTTTTCTATTCCTAACCCTAGTTCTTTCTTCTTTAGCAACCCTAACAAGAGTAGTTTGAAAAGTCACATATACTAGAATTCCAAATTGAACAATTAACACAGATATATACATAAATAAATTAACAAATTATCAAGTTTTGCCAAAGGAGAACTTCTTGGGAAAAGACTACTATATTTCCAAGACTGCCTTAGCTGATACAAATAAACTTTTTAACAGGAAGATTATGTTTTGTTGAAGGCATTATTGCATTACTTAAAATTGGGTGGTACAATTTGCTATGTGTTTCTTCTGCCCAGTGATCGCAAATGCCCCCTTTTACTTTACTGCAACAGCTGCTTCAACATCCTGTTCACAGTGGTGTTGGGTTGCATCAAGGATCACTGAAATGCCAGAAGACTGGCTGTGGTCCAGGATCTTGGTGGCGGTGATATTATCTGGTCATTTTAGATAAAGTGTGCCTTCAATTGATGGTGATGAAATATATTATGAGTAAGGTACAGTAATTATAACAGATGAGATCTCACAAATATGCAATAGGACATCATCTGCCACTATTCTTTAAGCCTTTAGTTTGGTTAGAAATCTGAAGCCAATATCATAGACTACTCTGCCTTCCAACCTAAATAATTTTGATTTACTGTTGCATTGAGTGCATTATTTCACAATGTGTGCTGCCTAAGTGTGTGTGTAGCGATAGCTTTAATTCTAGTTTGGCTGATATAAATATTCAATGCATGTCATATGTCCATAGCAAAATGTTCAAAAATGCTACATTAACCCTTCCAAGCAGTCGTTTAATGCCAAATGGAATAGCCAGAACCAGTTTTTGCATGCATGTTGCCATGCTTTGTGTCACATGCCCCCAGAAACCCAACTGAACCACACTGGATCATGCAAAGATCAATGTCTGACCACAGGAGAGACCTGGCCCAACAACTTCTAATGACTGCTGATTAGAGAAGCTGTCATGAGTAGAGAGTAAACGTGATCATGTGATTCTCTTTTTCAGACTATGAATGCAACAAAGAGGCTGCATTTCTTTTTTTAAAAATAAACAAACAAATAAACAAAACACAGAAGCAAACTTTGGTGCTGTAGAAGTGAAGGAGACAAAACATTGAGAAGAATAGGACCACAGAGTCAAAGTTCGGATAAAGACTTGGCTACAAGGAGGAAGGAACAAGGAGATGGCCACAGACTAAGGTTCCTTGACTGGCCTTCCTAAGATTACAGTTTAAATTCATGGAAAATATAGATTTTATGTTATGAAGCACATTTATCATGCAAGATCTGTGGTGCTGACTTATGAAAAGCTGTTGTTTTTTCCAAATAATAAAGAAGTAGAAAAAAAACTCTAGCAAGCTTCTGAAAATGAAATATTTACATATCATTTGCATTTTTTTCTGGTGAAATATACATAACCTAAAGTTTATCATTTGAACCATTTTTAAATGTACAATTTAATGGCATTAAGTATATTCACAATGTTGTGAAAATTAAAGAGGGTCAGGGCAGAGTAGGGCAAGGTTGGTTTGAAAACCTCCTCACCATAATTTTTATTGTTTTACAACCAGGATTTTTGCTATTAGTCATGATTTAAAACTGTTACCTAAAAAAATAACTTGTGGTAATTAAGCCACTTATTTATTGCTTGGCCTGTGGCCTATTCTTATCAAACCAGAGGTTAAATTTACTTTCTGTGAGCCTAAGGCTATACTGGAAAATACAGTTCTTGTTCAAAACAGCTTAATTCATATATATTTTAACAACCTAGAAATACATACATATAGTCATTCTCTTTCTGGTTATAGACACACCTACACATTCAGGAAAAAAGTTTAAACTCAAGGTTTTTAAAAAATTTTCACCAATTGGTGTTTCATTTTTAGAAAACAAGTACTTTTTAATTGTTTGATAGAAAGACATCTTTTGAATAATCAACCACAATGGGAGAATTGGAGATATTTGAACACCATTTTAATTCGAAAAATCTATGCTTTTTTAAATCACAGTGCTAGGTGCTCTTTTGAGAGACTAAATCCTCAATCTGTAAAATAAAGATAACTGCATATGTTAAAACAGAGTTACTAACATTTACTCATATTCAAATTTCAGTGTCTATTCAATACCTCAGACCAGTAGTGGTGGACACTGAATAAAGCATGCATAGTTTTGAGGTCCCCTCTAAGAAACATAATGCAAGTATACAAATGCAAAAGTCACTATTTATTCCAAATGAAAAAGAAACCACAAGTTTACTTTTTTTAAGTGGCAAACACACAAATATTTAAACACCTAGAAATATGGGCTAATATTTGTACTAATTAGTCTGACCCATCTCTGAATTACTTTTTTCGCTATGCTTTTGGCTGTATGCTTTTGATGTTCTTTTCATATAAGAATGATTTTGTAATATTGTTTTCTGTTGAGAGGTTAGGAAGATAACTCACTCTTTTCTCAACTGGACAATATCGTGGGGGTTTTTTGTATTAATAGTATAGGTAAGCATCTTGCAGCTTCACAATTCTTTACTTAACATCACATAAATGTTTAGGATTGTTTAAAAACTTGAGTAAACCTCTACCATGTTTCTGATTTCATCTATGAGCTGTGTGATTTCAAGGCGGGTGACATTTTCTTGCGTAGTTCCAATCTTAAATGTTCTTGTACATTGACAATAACCAGTTTGTCACTGATGTTCATGTAAATTGTATCTTTCTTCACTATTCCTCAAATCAATATGTTTTCATTTCCTATTTAAAAATTTATGATTTTCATAATTTTCTATGTTGTTACATTTTTATTTTTCAAAGTTTCTTGGATATTCTGATCCTTAAAAAAAAAAAAAAAAAAAGACAAAGTCTCGTTCTGTTGCCCAGGCTGGAGTTCAGTGGTGCCATGATAGCTCATTGCAGCCTTGAGCTCCTGGGCTCAAGCTCAAGCCATCTTCCTGCCTCAGTCTCCTGAGTAGCTGGGACTATAGGTGCACATTACCATCCCCAGCTAATTTCTAAAGAAAAAAAAAAAATGTAGTGATGGGGTATCACTATGTTGCTCAGGCTAGTCTTGAGCTCCTGGCTTCAAGCAATCCTTCTGCCTCAGCCTCCCAAAGTGTTGGGATTACAGGCATGAAACATGGCACCTGAACCCTTTTTTTTATCTTCATAATTTAAGCAATCAGAATTTTTACTGTGAGATAACAAGGATTTCTGACATTTTGAAGTGTCTTCCATTCTTCTTTAAGTTTACTTGTTTTTTTGTTTTGCTTCAACTGGGATGCTTCCTGAAAATCATATTCGAATTTTGATGACATCAATAGTTTTCAATAAAAGAAGCCGGATGCAGTGGCTCACGCCTGTAATCCTAGCACTTTGGGAGGCTGAGGTGGGGGGACTGCTTGAGGCCAGGAGTTTGAGACCAATGCAGGCAACATGGTGAAACCCTGTCTCTACTAAGAATAAAAAAACTAGCTGGGTGTAGTGGCATATGCCTGTAGTCCCAGCAACTAGGGAGGCTGAGGCCAGAGGATCACCTGAGCCCAGGAGATTGTGGCTGCAGTGAGCCATGATCACGCCACTGAACTCCAGCCTGGGTGACAGGGTGAGATCCTGTCTCACTGACTCAAAAAAAAAAAAAAAGGAAAGAATAAAACGAAGGTGAAATTAAAGAAAAAGCCATTTTTAAACTGACAGTACTGTACGGAGGTATATAATTGTGTAAACTAATACTACACACATTGGCTTATTGATGGACATTGATAAGAGTTTTTTACTGAACTAGTATTTCTTCAGGTCATTTCACTGAGTCAGTAGCAATTTACATATTTTGGTTATAACAGCCAGACTTCTTCAGTTCATTTTACAGCAAACAGGCTAAGATACAATCTAATATATTTGAAAACATAAGATGTGTGACTTCACACAGTTACATTAATTGCTTATAGTACTACAAAACTTTGGTGACTCACAAATAAGAATTCTGATCAATATAATAATATAATTTTGCTGAATCTCCATATTGAAAAAAGTATACATTGTGCATTTACAATTCTACATATTTCACCAGCAAGTATATTGCTAATAAGGGAGACTATTTTTGACAAGGCATTGATGAGAACCGAATCTTTTGCTTTTTTTTTTTTTTTTTTTTTTGAGGTAGGGTCTCACTCCTGTCACTCAGGCTGGAGTGCAGTGGCACGATCCATGGATCGCTGCAGCCTCGACTTCCTGGGCTCAGGTGATCCTCCCACCTCAGCCTCCCGAGTAGCTGGGACCACAGATGCATGTCACCACAACTGGCTAATTTTTCTGTAATTTTAGTAGAAACCGGGTTTTGCCATATTGCCCAAGCTGGTCCTGAACTCCTGGGCTCAAGTGATCTGCTTACCTCTACCTCCCAAATTGCTGGGATTACAGGTGTGAGCCACCACAACCAGCCTGCTCATAATTTTATACATCACATAATTGTAAGAAATTTCCACATACTTCTTGTTTCATCTATTTAAAATGTGTCCCTCAAACCTCCCGTCCCTGACACCTCTGTTTGATCCATCTACTTCCAGTGCTCATTGCTATAGCACACATCTATAGGATGGTATGGGTATGACCCTGCACCTTTGTGTCAGAACAGTGTGAGTCAGTACAGCAGGCACGAAAGTATTCCTAGAAGCCAGCCCTACAAACTACATAAATATATCTTCCTAGATTCACATAAAAGGCATGTCTTACTCAAATTCCCATCAGATCCTCAACTTGCTTAGAACTCCAAAGCCACCCAACCAAAGGATAAGTGTAACAGAGGGAATGTTGAAATGGAAAGAAACAGGTTTTAACCATGTGAAAATATTTCATTGCAAATTTTACAAAAATCATAAAACCACATGTGGTGGTGGGTTGAAAGGTGGCCCCCCAAAAGATATGCCTATGTCCTGGCCCCCAGTCCCATAAATGGGACCTTATTTGGGCAGAGTCTTTGCGGATGCAATTTAGTTAAGGATCTTGAGAGGAAACCATTCTGAATTACCGAGGTGGACCCTGAGTCCAATGACAAGCATCCTTTTAAGAAAAGAGAAGGCAGGCGTCTTTATGAGAGAAGATAAACATCCTTATGAGAGAGGACATAGACTCAGAGAAGGCCATCTGAAGACGCAGTGACACAGACACAAGGAATGCCTACCACCACCAGAAGCCAGAAGAGGCAAGGCAGCGTTCTCCCCTAGAGCCTCCAGGGAGGGTGCAGCTCTGTGACTTCTTGATCTCGGACCTCTGGCCCCCTGAACTGGGAAGAAATTTCTGTTGTTTTAAGTCCTCATGTTTCTGGTAATTTATTACAGCAACCCTAGGACTAACACTCCATATCAACACTAGAGTCCTTTGCAGAGCCTTATTAAGAGTTCAAGTCAGTGTGGGGCTCTGATGCTGAAGCTCCCTTAGCTCTACAGTAGATTTCCTCTGCCTTGAATAAAAGGACAGCCAAACTTTTCTTGTCTAATGTTATATTTGAAATAATTTCACATTTATTCTTCACGCAGATTCCCCAATTATTGATATTTGATAACATTTTGATAAAAATCTGTTTAGAAAAAAATTGTTCATAAAAACAAATTTCTGTAATTGTTCAAAACAAAATGTGTAGTTAACAGCCATGATTCTCTCTGCTCCAGATACTTCTGCACATAATCCCTAAGAAAAAATCATTCTCTTACATGTCTACAGTTTGATACAAAAATCAAGAAATTAACAATGATTCCATAATATTATCTAATTTAAAGACTATATTTTTTTCCCAATTGTTCTAATAATGTCTTTAAAGAAAAATCTGGTCAACATTGTAATCAAAGATCATATGTCATATCCTTTGGTCTCCTTTAGTTTGAAATTATTCCTTTTTTTTTTTTTTTTGGCTTACAATTTTGAAGAGCATAGGTCAATTATTTTGTAGAATATCCCCTAATTTAGGTTTGTCTGATATTCCCCTACGATTAGATTCAGGTTATACATTTTTCTATAGATTGTTACAGAATACTACATTTCTGTAGAATGCTACAGTAGTAATGTTGGGTTCTTCCAGAGCATCATATTAGGGGCACATGATATTGGTTTGCCTTATTTTTGTTGATGTTAAACATTAATCACTTGGGTTTCAGTATTAGACAAGTACTTGTAAAACTGCTGTTTCCCTTGTATTTAATAAATATTTTGGAGGAGATACTTTGATACTACATAAATATCCTGTTCCTCATCACATTTTTACCCACTTGTTCTAGAATCAGCTAATCATTCCTGTCTGAACTGATTATTAATATGATTGCTCCCAAGTGATGATTTTTTCAAACATCATCATTCCTTCAACATTTGTTAATGGTTGACATTATACTTAAGAAAGAGTTTTTGCTTCTTTGTCATTTATCTCTCACAAATTTGGCCAGTGGGAGCTCATTTAAACTGGTTCATAAGGACATCATAAACTTTTTATGGGATCTAATAAGACCTGAGATGGGTAGGTATGGTATAATAAAAAATATATTTGGTTTTTCTCTGATTGCTGGCACAGAGCTCCTAAAACCCTTGGAATTTCTTGAGTGGGAGGAGTACCTTTTGTTATTTATGACAAGCACCTTTTAACTTCACCTGAGTTATGTTAATTAGGTGACTTAGCAGTCCCTAGATTGCTTCATGATGGGGGCTAATCACCAGAAAAACCAACAAGGTGGTTAAAGAGTTAGAACTTTCTAAACTCTAGGAGGGAAGAGAGGCTGGAGATTGAGTTCAGTCATCAGTGCCTAAAGCTTCAATCAGTCATGCCTACAAAATGAAACCTGCATAAAAAACAAACAAACAAAAAAACCTTAAATAATCAGGTATTGAGAGTTTCCAGGTTGGTGAACATATCAAGGTGTCAGGAGGGCATGGAAGCTCCATACCCCACTTAACCCTCATTTCTTGCCCTCTGTGTCTCTTCCATTTGGCTGCTCCTGAGTTGCATTCATTGTAATAAGATGGCAAACATAGATAGTGTTTTTCTGAGTTCTCTGAGGAGTTCTAGTGAATTATCAAATCTTGGGGAGGGATGTGGGAACCCTTCAAATTGTCACCAAGTTGAACAAAAGTGCAGGTAGTCTGGGGACCCAGGACTTGCAACTGGCATCTGAAGAAAGGGCAATTTTGTGGGTCTGAGCCTTTAAACCTGTGGAGGCTGACACTAACTCTAGGTGGCGTTAGAATAGGACTGAATTGTAAAAGACATTCAGTTGGTGTCCGCAGAAAATGGAAGAATCATTTAGTGTCAGAAAAACTTCAGAGTAGGGATAAGCCAGTCTCCCAAAGCTAGACACACAGAATCAGTTTATAACCCTTTTCTAAAATAAGTCTTTGAATAAAAAACAGATCTAGGATGAAAACAGTTTCCACAACCCGGGACAGCAATGAGGAAGTTAAGAGAAAGAAATGAAACTAAGACAATAGGGGATTTTACCTTTCATACCTAGTCTGCAGCCTAATGTCCCCTCTGCTGTTTTGAGGATCTCATGATCCTCCCAAGTCTTCACTGAGTCATCACGGAAAATAAAATGACAGACTCACATTTTACAGCTAGATATTGTCAATTACAAGAATGCAAGAACAAGAGAGATATATATACACAAGCTCAATGTGACTCCTCACTACACCTTAGTTTCTTAGGTGTGTGATTTATATCCAAAATACAGTCAGGGATTGCATTTTCAATATTTAATTCTATGAACTTCCAGAACAGTTTACTAGCAATTGCCATGAATAAACTTATATAGCTTGCCCAATGAGCTGTTTCAGGAATTTTTAATGGGAAATGCTATCTCCTGTGAATTTAACTGAGTCACTGATATATAGTTTAATAACATCTTCTGAGGATTCCAACTTTAAAGCAGGAAGCTATTCCCTAAAAAGAATTTTTTTTGCTGTACTTTATTGTGTATTCAAAGATTTTAATAGGAATTTTAGCAAATAAAATTAATTATAAGAATCAATTAATTTATACTAGCTATTGTACAGTTATGCTAAAATATACATTTAAAACTAATTTTGGTCATTCATTACTGTTTAGTAAGGTTTTAAAATTTAATATCTATCTAATGATATTGCAAATCCAAAACCAACATAGTTCATTTACATTATCTTTCATTGTTTTTTTAGAGAATTTAAAAAACAAACAAAAAACATAAATTGTTTTGTTCTAAAGATAGTACCATATTCTTTGTATAAATACCTGTCCTTAAAGAATTCTGTCAATCATGACACTCTGATCAAATCAGTTATAAAATTACCACTTTTCTACATTCTTGTATAAATACCTTGACTCATAAAGCTATGTGCCATTAATCATTTCATTGTTAGGTAAAATTGCTTCTTATCAAGGGAAACTCATTCTTGAATCAATAACAGTATCAAAAAACTTACTTTTTACAAAAGCAAATAATACTACTCTCCACATAAGGCTTGTTCTGTAGAGTAAATCTGGATTGAAGAGCCACAATTTATGATCCCAATAAATGATAATAAAAATTAAAAGTTCCATTATTGTGGTTAACCAGACAATATACATTTCAATAAAGTTAATATTTTTTCTTATACCCACACATATTTTATCCAAGAGAAGGGGATCATATACAACTCCAATTGACTATGAAAAGAATTACACTGACTAGCACAGTGCTATTAAGCTTGAAATTAGCTATTGAGATTTAACATATTGTGAAACAATAGATATATGATGCATATTAAAATCATTATTAAAATAGTAGAGGAGGCCAGAGCAATAACAGTAGATCAGGAACATTCAATGTTCAGAGCATAAGTGTTACTATGACAGTGACTCACATCTGTGGTACAGGGTCAGTGTTAAATTAGCAGAAAGAACTTGAGAAAGAAATGCCTAAATACATGCTATGGAGACTGCTTTGCTTTGACCAAGGTACTAGAAGAAGACTGAGAATACACTTGAGAGACAAGTGCTCCAGTTTATAGAGAAGAAATCTAAGGCTCTGAATTAGTCATAACCGTAAGATCCTTCCTAATACATATATAGTATAAATTTGAATAGAAGTCATTCCTCTCACTTTTTTGGATAGAACTTTAATTTAATGTAATTTCTGTGAGTCATGTTCCTCTTTGTACTGACCTCTAGTACTGAATTTGGGTGCCTTTTTTTCCCAAAAGTTTATTTTTCGCCATCATGAAACAGGAACTCTTTTAAAGTTATGATTTCTTGACCTATAAATTGCAAAATTGTACAATAATTTTCAAACTGTGGTCAATTATTTTTATTCCTACTGTGTTTTCAAAATATAAGTATTTACAAAAAACAGTAATTAATTTGGGGCTTTAAATGTAAAGAAAAGTACATCTAACACTTTTCAATCATTGTCACTATCTGAGATTCTCAGGGCCTAGAAAATCAACTGAGTTTTTGAGATACTCTTCATTCTGTTCCTCGTTAAAACTTTATGCCCTACTCCTCATTTAATTGTTAAGAGATAATAAACCAATTCACAAAATATACTGATTTCTGACAACTCCCAAAAAACAGGCATTTTTATCAGGAACAATGCATTGAATGGTGGCTTGTTTTGGTGAAGCTGCTCTTGGAAGGAGGGCCTTCCCACACAAACACTTGCCAACCCTGCAAGAACCCAGCCCTGGGTATCAAAATCATAATGGAATTATTCTGTGGATAAATGAGGACTTTAGGACCAAATGGGCTTTAAAGTAAGAAAAAAGTGACCAGTGCTGTGTTAATTCAAATCAAAGTGATTTTTATTGCTGTCTACACCACAGACTGATATTTAAGGAAGTGATATTCCTTTATTGCCCTGAAAGTGCCATTGACTATAAACTACTTTGCTTTTTGTTATTTTCTTGCCTCTCCTCACCTTAACATTAAATCTTACTCTTTAGTTGCCATAAAAAATGTTTAAAAGGCTTTCTAAAATATATTGGAAATATCTGGGAACTATTAATTGAGTGCTTACCACATGGCAGATATTAAGTCTTTCATCTTATGTGCTCTACAACACATAATATGTATTATCATCCTCACCAGATGGAGAAGACAGGAGCTCTCCAGTTCCCAAATGAACGTATGTGGTAGAACTGGCACTGATACCCAGACCCAATTCCAGTGCCCATGACTTTAACCACTCTTCATTATAATGCTTGCAAAAGTCAGGCCCCCTTCTACAAACTTTACATATATCTACTCTTTTTATCTTTACAACAACCTTATGAAGTAGGAATTGTTACTATCCCCACTTAGAAGTGAGGAAACTGAGGCAAGGAACAGTTAAATACAGTCAGTGAGTTATGGATAAAACATTTACTCTCATGTTGTCCAACTCCTAAGCATGTGCTGCTAACAACAGCACCAACAAAAGTGTTAAATAAAGCAGAGTATATTTTGAAGACATGGCAATATATAAAGTTTTAAGATAAAGTCAAAATGTATCTCTAATATTTTCATAGCATTAAAAGCAATAAACTATACTTAACTAAAAACTTTTGATAAGAATCAATCTTCAGAGATATTTTAATATTTGAATGATCCAAAAGCACCCTTTCAAAATTACATTATATTTTAATTTATATAAGACAATGCAAAGATGGGCCTTTAAAACGTGTATTTTTTTACTATATACATTAATAAAATGTTAAGTTAAAAATTGATCTTTTTAACTTAAAGGTTAATCAGTTTTAAAGATTTATTTTGTGCTAACAGTAGATAATGTGTAAACTCATTTAAATAAATTTTGAGAAAATAGAAAGTAAATGGTTAATTGCTGATGATGTATTTGCAGACTGCAAAAAAAAAAAAACAACAAAAAGGAAATTATGACTAATTCAGCTGCAGAAAAAATTAACTGAAAGAGAAGAAGGTGTGTATTTGTTTAAATCTGGGCTAACAGTCAAGTTGGAAGACATACGGAAATTCCATTTTCCTGTTGATGAATCAAATCAATTAAAGATTCTGATCTTGAAATATATGTTACCATCCATAATTTACTTCTTCAGTTGAGAATGCACACACAGTTTAAAGTAAAATACTACATGTTTGTGGTAAAGGGCCATAGTAAAGTATTCAATATTTATCATCAAATTTCATTTATTGACATAGCTATCTCTAAAAGTTTACAGTAAAAATGAATAACACTGGTGCTTACTTTTGAGAAAGGAATGTAATAGCTACTAATATTAATGATACTAATCACCATCCTAAAAGCCAAATTGAACATGAGTGTGTGTTTGCAATGTAGACTAGAAAGGGAAGATAGGAGGTCAGTTTTATTAGACGTAAGTTTATGCAAGTGGTCAGTTTTTAATGGGGGTTGAAAGATTTTCTTAAATAATTCAATGAACATTGACTTTAAAGCTCTAAGTTTTAAAGGAATGAGAGAGAGATGAACAAAGAACTTTCCATTTGAACAAAGAACTTAAAAAAAGGGGGGGCCAGGGAAGATAGCTCTAAAAGTTGCAAAGACATAGAGGTTGCCATTAACTCTTTTTCTACCAGATTATACTGCTTGGCTTTAAAGTAGAAAGCACTGTAAAGGCGAGTGAGAGAGAAATCAGTTTCTCCTATGAAGAGAAATTAGTCAGGAACCCTCACAAGAGAAAATGATGTATTACATTTGATATATAATCATTAACAAAAAGCGTCCAAAATGCTGAAACAAAAGCTGGGGTTAGGAATCTAGGGAGACTGTACATGATTTTGGGGATTTGACACTAAGAAAATTTCATGGCAAGTGTTGTCCTTAATTCAGAAGGGAAAGACAGAGTTTATCTTAAACAGTAATTGCTGCAACTGACGACAAGGGAGAAAAAAATCCTTAAATAATTTATGCTTCTTGAAATTGTGCTCTAAATATTTATTTCTTGGCAAATTATAGAAAACAAATGAAACATCAAAAACAGAAAACGGTATGAAGTTAGAACTAAATCTCAATGTAATTGTCATATCCTGAGTGAAATCTAATACACTAATCTATTAGATTGGCTATAAAATCAGTTACAATATACAATATAGAGATATAATATACAATATACGATCAGATACAAGAGACATATTTAAAATAAAATGATCTCTAGGGAGATTGAAGGTAAAGGGCAAAAAATACTGACCTTGAAAAATACGTTACAATATACAATATACAGATACAATATACAATCAGATACAAGAGACATATTTAAAGTAAAAGGACTCAAGGGTAAAGGGCAAAAAAAAATACTAATCATGAAAAATGTTGAGTTTGTAAAATTAGTATCAGGCAGTTATGAAATCAAAGCAAAAGGCATTAAAGAAAAAAGTGAATAGTTTAAAATGATAAAGAATGCAAGCTACAAAGATCTCTCTCAAAGATTTTTATGCATCAAATAACAGCTTCAAAATTCAAAATGGCTAAGCTCCATAAAGTAAAAATAGAAACAGAAAAACAATAATACCTAGCTCAGAATATGACAGATTAAATACAGATAAAAATAAGTTAGGATGTAAAGGCCCCAAGTAACAACACTGTAAGACTTTTAGGTAGACACTGGATACAGTATCCTCAAAATATATATAAAGTAACTTTCCAAAAATTACTTTAAGCTTTTAGGAAAATTGACCATATGTTAAGCCACAAAATTGAATAAACTCTATAGAAACAACACAGAACGCATTACCTGATCACAGGCAAAAAAATTAGAATTCAAAACATAGACAGAAAAATCTTCACAACTACCTAGAAATTCAAAATTCTAGTTAAGCAATTATAGAGTGAAATAATGTCAAAACCAAAATTTTAGAATATTTGGAATATATACTAATGACAATAAAACATACATAATTACATAAGAATGAATAAAAATAAATGAAATATGTATTGAACTCAAGAATTTGAAGAAAGAATAATGAAATAACATGAAAAAGAAAACTGTTTTCAATAAAGTTTTTTGGTTAAAACCAATAGATTCTATGTTTAATCAATTCAGGCAGTTTATACATTTTATCAGAAGACATCAGGAAGCTCATTAACCCTCCAGCAGGACTCATAAACTAGGCTTAGAAGCTCCACAGCCAAGAGCAACATTAAAAAATCACAGCACTGAACTGAACATACAGTCATCACTGCTAAATATGGAAATTGCAACTTGTACCATCAGCTCTGCACTGGATGTGAACGCTGCCACTCTTAGAATGAATTTCTCATGATGCCAGCTTCCTCATCACTTTCTGATTCAGTCTCCTGTGAGTCCATCTGATTGGGAGAGCTGAGGTCACATGCTGTGCCATAGTCTCAAATGTTTGTGCCCCACCCCACCCACAAACTCATATACTAAAATCAAATCCCCAGTGCAATAGCATTAAGAGGTGGGGTCTTTAAGAGGTGATTAGGTCATGAGGGTGAAGCCCTTATGAGGGGATTATTGCCTTTATAAAGAGGACTAAAGGATCTGGTTTGCCCTTTATACCCTATGAGGATTTACTAGTGCTTTGGTCTTGGACTTTCTAGTCTCCAGAACTGTAAGAAATAAATGTCTGTTGTTTATAAATTACTCACTCTGTGGTGTTTTGTTATTGCAGCCTGAAAGAGTTAAGGCATGCTTTAAAGAAATCTGGGAAAGCAATAATCTATCTGGCTTTTGTTCCTGAAGATAAAGAACTCCCCAAACCTAGAGATTGTATTTCATAACAGCTCAAAAATACTACAAATACGACAGCCCACTGCATTAGCTTCTCAGCACTAACACATACCTGTATCAAACTGAAACTTCTGAAAACTCATCAACAAAAACAACTTAACATAATGCAACATAATGCCACTATTCCTCATATAATGAAAGCAAGTTCACCCTCTAACAAAAAAGGAAACAATTCAGGTCTTACAAATTGCTACATCTAAACCAGCAAAATCACAGGATTGGAAATCAAATATTTGGGAAGCAGATCACTCTCATTTGAATTCTTACATTCTAGGACTCAATATATTCTGGGTACTAGAATAGCAGTTCTATATATTGGTTCCTAGTTCCAAATATATAGATATAAATATATAGTGCATCCTATAAGACAATACACCAGCCTTATAAGGTGTCTCCCAAGAGGCACTAAATCTAAGTTTGAAAATTCTACCAATTCATAGAGTGGACTCTTTTGAGATTATTATAAGGTAAGACTTGTGAATCCTATAAATATTACCTCATTGCTTTATTTATTTCACTGTGAAATGAAATTATTGAGTCAGATACAATGACTGTGATTAGATATTTAGTCAATCCATAGATGGTGGCAGGGAAAGTGAATCAAAACTGACTTTATCCCACTAAAGAAAATATAATTGCTCCTTCTAACTTGGAAGATGTCCAACATATTCACAAGCTGGGCATAATTGGTTGCTGTTGCTATTATTTCTGGTACATAGTAATCACACTACCAAGTCAATCTGGATGAGGAAAAATTCTTGTTGAGCTCAAGCAAAACCTCTGCCCTTGCCACATGTCCACTGAGCAAGCCTCAGGGTTGAATAGGAAAAGTAACTGACAACATCCACAGAGTTGAGCATCTTGCTCATCTGATTAAAGCAAGCCTATTTTTCTGTGGAGGTATTTTTGTAAACATTCATATGAGACACAAATATTCTCATACATTGGGTCTAATACATATCATTTCCCCCAAAGTCCTCGTTACCAATCTTCCAATGTTGCTTTTCCGAAGTCCCAGATCATTTAGTCTAATCATTAAACCATAACCATGAATTGGTATGCCTAGTTCCTTATCTCAAGTCATCCAACTCTACAATTCCTTCTTTTTTAAGTGAAAGCAAATTTACTAGAGAAGTAAAGAAACAAAAGAATGGCTACCCCAAAGACAGAGCAGCCCCACTCTACAATTCTTATAATTAGCATTGCTTCCATTCTGTTCAGTTCTCATGGCTACAGCTTAGCCCAATGATGCACTTTTTATCTGACTTTACTGCAGAAGAAAGTGTCAGGAATCATGATGGGGTAGTCCATGACACAGCCTATGGCTTATTTGAAATTATACTATTTGGCAATAAAATCCAAGAGAGTATAGGTGAAAAAATAAAAGGGTGTGAGGGAAGAAGGCACAGATAATATAAGAGGATGACGTTTTGACCTGGCCACTGTTTAGTACTACTGCTTGTCCTCAAGAAGTGTGTATCTAGAGCACATTTCTGGATAACCTCTGGGTAGGTCGGGAAGTGGAGAAATTCACTGGTTGCCACTCTCCAGTGGTCAAAGATTTTCCCTATAGTGTGTTAATTTTTCAGCAGGGTGTGCATGCATAGATGTGATCATGGAGCAGAAGCAGGAGGTAGGAGACATGAAGCAGGGGCTGGAGGTCAGAACTGCATGATATAGACAAAGCAGAAGAAGCCCACTGTGTGACAAGGGTACAAGGCATCCCTCTGATTGTGCCTAAGTGATGTCAGTTAAATCTCAGGCAGTTTGGAAATATAAACAGATGCCAGAAGCTCTGATAGAATTCGTCAACGTTTTCTGATATACAAAGACTCATATCTGTAACTTCTTGATATCCAGTCCTGGAAGCATTATTTTACCATATAGTGAGCCAGTGTAATGTCCAGTAAAACACTGAAATGATCAAGGTCCTGAGGGATTAAACTATGGCATGGAGCGGAAGCAAGATAGTAAAGGTGCACTGCTGTCCCTTCTAGATGAAAGATACCTTCTTTCAATGTTCTGGCTTACTGGGATATAGAAAAAAAATAACATTTCACAGATAAATAGTTGCATACCAGGTCCCGGCGTATGGGCTGACTTGCTCCTATAAATAGACCACATCTGAAACAACAGTAGCAATTTGCATCACCATACAATTTAACTTTGAAAGTCTGCTTTCGTTCCAGCAAAGATGTCTTAGGCTCAATGGCAATGTAACAAATATCAGAACCACTAAGCTTCTCATTATTCTATAATAAATAATTATGGAGCTACTAATATATGCCAGATACACTTCTCAGTAATTATGTACAAGTTAATAAAATAAAAATCCCTGTCCTTATGGAGTTCACATTCTAGTGAGCAAAAGACAAAAATACAAATCAGTAAGATATATATGTCTAATCTTATATGTTGTATAAGATATAGCTATATATAAATAAGATCTATATATTATTAATATGTATATTTATCTATCTATAAAATATATGAATATATTTACCATATATAATCTTATCTTACAAATAAATTATATATATGTATATATATATATATATATATATAAAAAATCATGGACCACATAATGGCATTTTGGTCAATGGTCAATGACAGACCACATATGCGATGGTGGTCTTATAGGTACAATGGAGCTAAAAATTCCTATTGCTTAGTTATTTGTGTTACAGTTTCCTATAGTATGCAGTACAGTAACATGCTATAGAAACAATAGGCTACATACTGAATAGCCTGAGTGTGTAGTAGGTTATATCAACTATGTTTGCATAAGTACATTCTGATGTTTGCACAATGACAAAATCGCCTAACAATTCATTTCTCAGTATGTATCCTCATCATTAAGTGACTATAATAAAGAAAAAAGAGGAGTACTTGGTTGGGCAAGGAATTGGGGGGTGTTGAAATTTTAAATAGGGTCGCTAGAGAAAATCTTACTTAGAAGGACGTAATTTGACTGACATCCACAGAGTTGTAGCGGAGGAAGCAAGTCGTGCAGACATATCTGGAGGAAACAGTTGACAGAAAGGTCCTTAGGTAGACACCTGCCTGGTGTGTTCAAGAAGAGTCAGGAGGTTGTCATGGCTATAGTGCAGTGAATGAGGTGGTGTAGAAGAAAATGACAACAGAGAGATGACAGGAAGTCAGGTCATTTGGGGCCTTGTGGGCCATTGTAAGGACTGTGGCTTTTGCTGTGACTTAAATGGTAAACCATTGGAGGGTTGAGGAGAAGAGAAAGGTCATTTGACGTACCTTTTAGGACGATAACTATGTGCTAGTCACGTAGAGAATGGATAGTAAAGAGGAAGGGGAAGAGAGAGGCAGGAAGGCCAGTTAGCACACTGCTACAATCATACAGAGAGATCATGGTAGATTTGTCCAGTGTGGACTAGGCATATGTCTTCAAGGTTTAATGGTAGCATTGATCTCTCTGGTACTCCTGAAATGTGTTATCACTTGACAATTGGATAGCACTCGAAGAATAAAGTGATTTCCACTGGCCCTTTCCTAGTATTGTTTCAAAGCAGAGATTCTCCCAATTGTGCATTACATGAATATGTATTTCAACATTACATTAAGGAACTGATGAATTATTAAAGACTGAGTTCAGAGGAGTAGTAGGTGTACTATGAGGCAGAGTTTCTTGAAAACTACATTACTCACATGAATCCTAGAAGTACCTACATTCATCTGTGAACTGCAGAATTCTTTGTACTCAGGAAGCAACAATTAGTTAAGAGCAGTATCCAATAGTCTCAGAAAAGGTAGGTATATTTCACCTAATTGCAAATTGTGTCTTTGGAGAAGGTTAGGAAAAAAAAATTAACGGCATGGCCTTACAATGATGCATGGTCCCTTTTCAAGTGTATCAATCTCCCCATCATTAAAGGGAATCTAGATGTATAAACTAATTCAGGTCTCAGAATCTAATATGGTGGTTCCAATTAAGATCCTGTTCTCTCCAGACCTCGAGTTTTTGGTTAGAGAGAATAAAGACAGCCTTAGTGTGTTGTCCATTTACTAATTTATATGAACCTGACTAACATTCAGCCATCAATCACTGAACATTACTGAAGGTCAGATCACTCAGATTACCACTCAGGCCACAGAGATATTAAGAGGACTAAGCCCACTTCGCCCCTGGTAGTTAAATGTGGCTATTTGGCCCGTGCTATCTTGGATCCCAGCATCCCTGCTGCAATCAAAGAGTTCATACCAACTGCAGGATCTTCTACCAGCTTCCTTAGCCTACAAAGAATGTTCCCCTAGAACATTTTTTAAAGTTACTGATGTGCTCAAAATACATTTCCCAGTGTCTTGATAAAGGGAAAGTCTTCAGACATACTCAGCAGATATGATTAGGAGGAGGGTGAAAGAAGAGCATTTTATAAATTCATTCCAAGCTTCCTATCTCCCTAAGTCTTGGGTTCATCTCTCCAAGGAATTTTTGGCACCTCAATCCATTAAATGTAGGCCACTGTTAAATACTTATTTAGTCAACTGGTCAAATGGAACTGCTTCCAACTGCTTAAGCCTACAAGACCCAGATTCCCTGGCATATGCCCCCACATGGAAAAATTCAGCCCAACCTAAAATTGTTTATCCTGTCTTAGTTGAGCATCTTCACAATGCATTTACAATTCCATTCTCCCTATTTTTTTGCTGATATAAGTTAGAAAGTCTTGCACATGTGGGTGCATTAACCTTTTCATCTTAAGTTTGACTTTGTATTTGGTCTTCTCTAAAAAAAAAAAAAAGCGTTTTTACTTTTATGGCAGTGTAAGTTCAGAAATATTTGAAGATTTGTGGTCTCTGAGTCGTCCAAAACCTCTCACAGGACCACATTTCTGTTCTTCATGTCCTGAACTTTCATGGAAAAAAAAAAAAAACAAAAAAAAACAAAACATTGTGTTCACACAAGAGATATGGTAGGGCTGTGAATTCTTCTGATGCTACAATCCTACAACCGATAGGATCTAGTTTGAAGTTTACTGGTTGCAACACATTTTTTTTTTTGTCACATTCAGACAAAAATTTTGGGAATGCATTGAGAAAATAGTTTAGTTTTCCACTGTTATTTTTTAACTTATCCAGCACAATGTTAAAAGCAAACACCCGATCTTTAATTCTTCACAGCGTTCACACTTGAGGACAACATAACTGATACCTAAATCAGAAAAGGCAAAGACTAGAAAAGAAAACTACAAGCCAATAATCAATAATCCTCATGAGCATAGACACAAAAAATCCTCAAAATATTGGCAACTCAAACCCTTTAGTATATAAAAAGTATTGCTATAGTATAACCAAGCGGGGTTTACCCCCAGAAACGCAAAGTTGGTTTAGTGATCAAAAATCAATCAATAAAATTTACCACCTAATCCAAATAAAGGAGAAAAATCATACGTGATATCATGAAATTTAGATAAAGCATCTGACAAAATTCAACACCAATTACCTATTTATTTTTTTTCTTTGAGACAATGGAGTAGATGGCATGATTGAGAATTACAAGGTAACTGAGGATGTAATAAAAGAAAAACAGAGAAATTATAAACTACAGAAACAGAGGGAAAATGAGTAATAATTAATGGTCCCAATATAAAACAAAGTAAAAAGCGGCATGATTTTGAGCATGTGATGGAGTGTCATAAAACGGTGTTGAAAACATTTTTCTTCAATTGCCCCACAGTTGTAATATTAAAGCCCCAGAAGAAAAGGTTCTTTGCCTTAGTATTAAAAAAATATAGTGACAGTGATATAAATGTTACTTATTTCTAACCTTTTAGAGTTACCCTGTAGACATCCCAATAAAGACTCTGGGGTAATATTGTTACAGAGCAGAACATATTAACAAACATGACAATGTAAAAAGATAGTTAAAGGAGGTAGAAAATTGAATGGGAGGAGATAAAGATAGGAAAAAAGTTATGCGCTCTAATAACTTTATCTTCTGAGGAAGAGTCAAGAAAGCCTGTCTCAAAATGACGGAGTTAGGGTTGCGTTAGAGTTAGGAGTAGGATTATACATACATAATTAACATTAAAGTTGTAAGCAATAAAATAACAAATCATAGAAGAAGCAACGTATCTCATCTAAAATTAACAAATTAAGAACATTATAAACATATAATTTTGACTTCTGAAGGCAACTGTCAGAAGAATGTAAAACAGAAATAGTAATTATCTCCAGGGAACGGAAGGGCGGAAGGGAGATGAGGAGATGAGGACTAATAGGGCAGGAGTCTGTTGCATTTTACCACAAGCTCTTTTACACTATTACTTTGTTACTACATTCATGTACTACTCTGAAAAAATATCTATCATCTGTCAATTCATAATTTTATAATAAAATTGGGGGGACAATTAAATGAACACTTAGAATATAAGTATTTCAGATTACTGGTCTTTCATTTTACCATGATATTTGTTACTATAAATATAATATTTTTATAAACCAAGAGTAAGGGTAATAGTACTGAATTGTTTAAAATGGCCTATCAAACTACCTTTGACTTTTTGTTTTTTCTGATGAGTTTTTAAGTTGGAAAAAAGACTAAGTGCGTACTTTAAAAGTTCTTTAAGCACACAGAGTACTAATATAACGAGAATAAATGCCTCTGAATTTCACAAAATCAACTACAAAAGAACATATGCTTATAGTAAAGAGTATTGGGTTCAGCAGTACAAAAATAAAGATTATAAAATACTAGAACAGGCTACCAATAAAACTATGAACAACTATACATTACTATTAGGTGACATATTTTATTTTCTCAATATTTATATACAATTTTTTTTTCCTTCAAAAAAAAAAGTAAAACATCGGAAATAACAGTACTCAGGATATACCTTAAGAAGGTAAAAAAGTCATGGTTCCTATATCTGTGGAACTTCTATTTTAAAATCTTTAATACATATTTGCATAAAATGTGTTTTTCCTAAAACATACAAAATTATTTTCTTTTGTTTTATTGTTTTGCATCTACTATTATTTTTGTTTTAGGAATTAGAGAAGTAGAAAAAGGAAAAAAAAATCTATGGAGGACAAATGATAATATAACACAAAAATTTGTTTACCACTGCCCTCTACTGTACAATTTTCTCAAACCAACATTGATAAGGAAATGACAATGTGACTGATAGGCATGGAACACTAACCCAAGAATGTTGAGTATTCTTCAGCTATAATATCTATCTGAAGCAGAGTTTCTTAATCTCATCATTATTGACATTCTGGGTCCCGATAATTATTTGTTGCAGGTGGTTGTACTGTGTATTGTAAGACATTTTGGCAGCATCTCTGGCCTCTAATTACAAGATGCCAGTAGTACTTCCACAAGTTATGACAACTAAAATGTCTCCAGACATTGCCAAATATCTACTGAAGGGCAAAATCACTCCTGGTTGAGAACCACTGATCTATCAGTTAGCAGTTCTATCTGTAATTCAGTTTCATTACAAATCAAAGCCCTAGGCATCAAACAATGTTATCTGTTCCCATGGATCCACTTATAAGCTATATCTGGATGGCATACAGAATTACTTGTTTACTCCATCAATTTAGTTCTGAAAACACACCCTCACATGTTGAACTAGATGACTAAGCTACTCAAATGATACCAAAACACTGATGGTGCTATCCTCTTAGTATCATCTTCTCCTGCCATCATCACACAATCATCCCAGGGTGAGTATGTGCAAGAAACAGGACTTCACCTGGCATCCAAAACAGATGCCTCTCTCTACAATTACTTAATTCCAAAACCTGAATTACGCTGTTTCTGCTACCTTAGTTGACCTTAACCTAGCATTCTGAAAGTTGTCCCATGTTCCAGGATTTGTCTTGGCAACTAATTCTTTCCTCCACATGTTTTTAACCTCATTTCCTATTTGTGTATTTGCTTCCCCCAGATCCCTGACCTTTATGCGTCTGACCCAAGGCCAGTAATGGGACTCAGAATCCTAAATGCTTCATTTGTTTAATCACTTGGCTTCGTATTTTGACACTTGGACACCATCTGGACTCTGACAGCAATATTAACCCAGCATGAAAGTCTTTTGAGAATAAAATAGTTTGAAGAATAGTTGCAAAATATTGGACCATTTTTTTTAGAACTTAAAAAAATTTCAAGACACAAAACACCACATAGGTTGTCAATCTCATTGCTTTCATTTTGTTTGTGTGTGCGTACAATATATTTCTGATTATAAAATAATTTTAAAGTTTGAAAAATATAGAAGTAGATAAAATACAATCACTGAAAATTCCACCATCATTCAGAAATAACTATTGTTAACTTTTAAAATGTAGACTGAAGTCTAAAGTATAAATGTCTCATGTACCTATCTATTCACATATACCTTTTTTTTTCAAAAGTACTATCATATTCCACACAGTGTTGTGACCCATGTTTTACTTCATAATGTATCCAGGAATGATAGCCAAAATAATTAGCAAATCATATGCAGAGGCTGCCCTCACTGATGCAAAGTTCTGGGGTGCCATGTTTTAACTCTATGGGAGCTACATAATGAGAGGCCCAGAAAGTCTCACAGGGAGGCTCAGCGCAGACAGGGTGATATGAGACACTGCAGTGGCTCAGAGCAGCTGCTATTTAGAAGCATCTCAACATTTTAACAACTGGTTAGGGTTGTACCAGTGTAAATATTCTGTTTAGCATCCCTATGCATACCGCATATTAGTATATAGTTAGTAATCAAAAACATAGTATTTAATGACTACAAAGTCTGGCCTGTAGATATTTTATGTATTGCATCTTTATATTGGTCTCTATCACTTTTTCCTTTTGCTAAATCAATATGGTCATTATCCATTAAAAAAACTCTACCATATCTCAATAAAATTTACGTAAATTCCTCTTGATGAATCATCTAGTCCCTTCCTCAAAATTTCACCATATCATAGCATCTATTATATTATGTTTAAATCATTTCCTGAACCATCTATTTCTCCTAAAAAGTTATATGTTCTGCAAGAACAGGGACTGTGTCTTGGTCACGTTTTGTATTATTGGTGTTTGTTGTTCAGTAAGCATTTACTGAAATAAACTGTAGTAATATTATTTCTCGAATTCCCTACATGTCTTATTTATTAGGCTACGTTAATATTTACAACTTCAAAGAGTTTTTTAAAAAATATAGAGCTTCATGAATTACCATATTACTTTCATTTTCCCTCTGCCTATCCTTTTAGGTTAGCCTAATTAAAAATCACTGTGAAGGGGGTTGACCTACTTCTGTATTTGAGAATTCTTCAAAGAATTCTATTTAGAATATTCTTCTCAGCATTCCAGTCCAGCTACTTGGATGACAATTGGAATCCCATTTTCTTCACAGAGCTTAATGGTTAACAATCATGACAACTTTATGTTGCCCTCTCTATTCTGAACTTGGAATCTGATGAACTTGTGCTTAATACTCATGCATTTGTTCATTCAATAATTCATCACATCTTTATTGAACTCATATTACCTGCCAGATCTGTGGATCAACAGATGAATAAAACATGGTCTCTGCCCTTGAAAAATTCCAAATTAGTTGGAAATGCAGGCTCTAGACTATAATGTAGTAAATCTCATAAGATATTCATGGACAGACTGTAAAAAAGCACTATATTGTCGTATCTACACTCTATATCCTGAATGGTAAGAATACTTTAACCTACTTTAGAAAAATACTTTTTACCCTACTAGCAAAATAAGTATTCCTAAGACTCTACTTATTTGGATTCATTGAAGACAAGGTAAAAAATCAAAATAAGAAAAAAGCTAAAATTTTCCAAACACCACTTCTTGTCAGTATCATAGAGTACCTGTGTGATACTGGAGAGAAGACAAGGAAAATCTTTGGAGCATTTCCAGCAGTGTAAAAAATCCTTATAGTCACTGAAATATTTTCATATTGTGTTACAAAGAGAATATGCTTGGTAATTTATATTTACATTACCAGACTCACAAAAATGAATGCTAGAGAGCCTAAGTCTTTCAAAATCAAACCTGGGGAAATAGTTACAGACAATTATGCCATTGTGTATAAATATATTTACATCTGCTTCCTGTGAGAAGTATTTAAATATACTTCCTTAGCATATCCTGCACCTGAATCATTTAATTTTAATATGCTCCTCCTCTATACAAGAATATTACTTTTCAGAAATAATCATGACATTAAATGAATAATGATAATGAACAAAATAAATTCAGAAAAGGCAAATTTTCTTTTTCTCAAACTTCATCATATAATCATGCTTGTAGTGAATAATTAACAATAGCATTGAAGAAAAAAGTAATGATTAATCTTTTTAATTAGATTTAAGCATTTTTTTGGAAAGAAACAATGGCCTGTTACACTAATGAGTCACTACATTAAAATGTTATAGCAATTAAATAAAAAACAAGAAGAATAACCATCCTAAAATAATACATTTCCATTTTCAAAATATTCAATTCAGTAATATGTTTCACATTTAAACTAAAATTTGCATTTAGTAAACAAAAAATCCAAAAATACTACACCTAGCAGTTCAGTTTCACTATTTTAAATTTAAAATACAAATAAAAACTCCAAGTGATAATATACAATATAACTGAAAGAACTCCAAGTTGTATCTTGTCTTTTATTTCTAATCAACTATTTACGTAATGTCTCAGTTATTAAAATTTCACCAAAACTGAAGCTAATGTTTAGACCTTAGACTATCAGAATATTTTTTCCAGGAGAAATATTTCATCACTGACATTGTTTAGAATTGCTGGCACATGGTGGTAATAAAAAGCAGGCTGTAAAAGTCAGTTTTATTATTGTTTTTAAATCCTCTAACGACAATACATTCCTTTATTTGCCTTCTCTGGGGTGACTGCTTCCACTGCAGTGCCCTTGACATGGCACTTACTAGATCATTTATCTCTGTACTGTCAATTCTACAAATAATGTTCTTCCTGATTACATTTATGTGCTGGACACTGTGCTAGGTACTCTTAAACACTGTCTCCTTTGAGACTTGTCACAATCCTACAATGCAAGTATCCTTTCTTACTCTCATTTCATGAATGAAAAAACAATTTAGGGACTTTGAGTAACCTGGCTCAGGTCATATGAGTAAATAACAGAGACAGGAGTCAAACTCAGATATGATTAAAAGGCCCATAACCACCCAATCCTACATTCCTTATTCATGCAACAAATATGAACTCAGTGTCTTCTGCAAGCTTGTAACAGAGCAGTGCATAAGAAACAACCCCTATTAGCCAAGGGATCAAAGATGAGTTAATCACTCCACTTTTCCTAGAGGTGGCCACTCTCCTATTTCTATCATCATAGATTACTTTTACCTACTCAGGAACTTCATCTAAATGTCATCCTAGAATATGTACTCATGTGTGCCTCCACTTTTTTTCCTATTCTCTCCTTCTGGAACTCCTCTGAATCAGGTATTGGAAATTTCAAATTGATTCTCCAATTGTTACATGTTTTTTTTTTTTAAATTTTTCTTGTTTCTTCTACATCCTGTTTTAATTTCATCAGCCATGACTTCCAGTACTCACATTTGTAGAATTCCTTTTTATTATATCTGCAACAATTTATCCACGTCTTCTTTTCTTTCAGTGTTTTGCAATGTTTCAATGTGAGCTCACCATCAACAGTTGCTCCTCTCTGTGTCCTAGGATGAGGAACATCCCTAAAGGATATTATTATATATTATTGTATTTGCCTCTCTGGGGGGCCCCTCATCTTTTGCCAGACCAGACCAATTTTTACTGTCTTGTTTAAAGGGTCTCTGCACCTTGTGTGGAGTCTGAATTTGGATTCCACACCCATGCACGGTACAAGTTTGAGGTCTAAATTCCTCTGGGTTGCCTTTTCACCCACGATCTCAGGTGGATGGTCAGAAAGCTTTATTGTTGTTTCCCCAGGCAACTTCCTAGGAGTAACCCTTCATGATTACTTGTTTATTACAAGATGGTTAGCGTTAGCTCCCTGCAAACACAGTACCTGAGGCTTGTGATATCTTTACATGGTCAGAACCCAACAATTAAAGCCCATAAACTCTCAAGTTTTTTCAGCTTAAGCTCTTATTCTCTACACCAACTTTGAGTTTGCTCTTATTTCTGGTACCTGGAGATTTCATTCTCTGTTTTAAGTGTTATCCTTACATTTTATCCAGAATTTCTATTTGTTTTAAGGGAATGGTTTTGAGATGGCTTTGTATCCAGTAACCCACCATCTATCTCAGTATTGTCCCTCTACCATCCACTGAACGCATAGAGAGCAGTCCCCTTGGCAAAACCTCCTTAACTATCCTCCCATTAGACACTTGCCTTCTTCCTCTCTCTCCTCTTTTACTCCAGATTCTCCATCACCAACACCCAGCAACCAGCCCAGGAAATTAGAACTTTCATAAAGAGGTTTGTTTAGTAGTAGGTATTAGGGGAGGGGGGAAAGGCTGAAAACATCCACAGGTGTGTAAAGGGAAGACTACCATCCTATTGATACTGCTTATAACGAATCCAGTGAGTGATTTGATGACTTTCAAAGATGTAAAAGTAGGTTTATGTCAATGACAGCATTTTACTCTGCTTTCTTTCCACATCACAGGGATGATGCACATTGTCTGGTGCAAAGTTTAAAAAATTTCACTTCAAAGTCTTAATAGGTTTCAAGATGGTAGTTTTCTTTGTAAGATAGGGAAGTGTTAGAACCTTAAGACTTCAAGCAGGTGTTCCTCGAGAAACATGCTATTTTAGGGATTTAAATTTCCCCTTGTCTTAGACTCTGGTAAACAGTCATATTCTGTATCTACTTTTGAATCTTTTCCCTAAATTTTAATTCCTTTTATTTTTATTTACCTAGTAGCCTTAACTGCAGTAGTCTTTTTTTTTTTTTTTTTTTTTTTTTTTTTTTTAGACAGAGTCTGGCTTTGTTGTCCAGGCTAGAGTGCAGTGGTGCGATCTCGGCTTACTGCAAGCTCCACCTCCTGGGTTCACGCCATTCTCCTGCCTCACCCTCCAGAGTAGCTGGGACTATAGGTGCCCGCCACCATGCCCGGCTAATTTTTTGTACTTTTAGTAGAGACAGGGTTACACCGTGTTGGCCAGGATGGTCTCGATCTCCTGACCTCATGATCCGCCTGCCTTGGCCTCCCAAAGTGCCGGGATTACAGACGTGAGCCACCGCACCCTGCCAACTGCAGTAGTTTTACACAGCCTCCCTAGCTTCATTTCTCCCTTGAATTTAGTATGACAGTGGCAGAATCACACCCGAGATAATCCTAGAGTTCTGGTGGTGTCCAGCCTCAAGAGAAGCAGGGGCACAAGGCAGAACTAACAGCAGCAAAAAGGAATATCTGCAATAAGAGTAACTTAGGAGGACACATATGATATTAATAATCATGGTAATAGCAGCTGACGTTTATTGAATCATAACATTTACATGGCATTAATGTGTTTTGCATAGAAAATACTTCAATCCACACTCCTATGATTCTGCTACTGTTTCTATTTCCCATTGACAGATCAGGAAACAAAGGCACAGAGTGTTAAAATTATTTTCTTAAGGTTATACAACCAGTGTTAGAGAAACTGACAAAGAAAGAGGGGGAAAGGCAAGGGAAAAAGTAGAGCTTCTCTGGGGGCTCTCACCAGCAGGAGTTTGTGGGCCATGTATTTACTGTCCTGTACTTCTGTAAGGTTGCCAGTCTCTGTGTCTTTTCATTCCCAATTTCAAATCATAAGAAAATGCATCTGATAGGTCTAGCTTTGGTCAATCCCTGATAAATTAATGAGTTTTGATACAGACATGGCCAATCCATATGAGGGGCACTCCCTGGAAATGCAGTATTGGTTTTAAGTAGGCAGCCACTCAAAAATGGTATCTACTGTATGACCTAATTATGTAAGAAGTTATCACAAGCCTATGCAAACATAATTTCTGCAGCTCAGCTGATACATGTTCCAACAATAAGAGTTACATTATTTAACTAAAATATACAGTGTGTAAGTTTTATTTTTGGTTTCTGTGGAGTGTGTATTTATACTGACTGAATTGGGAACCATTTATTATCTCATTTCCCTTAATATGGAACACTCCCTGAGGAAGCTCACCTTACACTGAAATGATGTTCTTCTATTTATGATAGCATACCATTTTAGCTACTCTGAAAGAGCCACCTGGCAAAAACAACTAAAAGTGCTAGATTTAAAAAAATACACTTATGAACTAGTAGGAAATTAAGGAATTTTCAGAAGGAATATAAAAGGGGAAAAAGAAGGAAAATGAAAATATCTTGAGAAATAAGTGCAAGCCAAAGTAGGCTTTTGTTCAAGATTATCTGTCAAGTTCTGGACACCTAGAGCTCTTACTTTAATAGCTGTGCAGCATGCCAGGGTCAGAAGATAAACCCAAGTATCAGTTCAAAAGGAAGAGTCTTATAGCAGACAAAAATCTGGGGCCCCAATGGACTATACTCTCCATGTAAGGGTAAATGACATATAAGCCTCATGCACAGAATAGGCCCGTCATGAAACATGCCTGTCTTGGCCTTGGAGCCCAGTAAAGAAAGAAAAAAAAAAATTCTCTGAGAATCTGAGCAATCCATTTGGGATTGAGGCCCAGATTCAATCTATCTGTGCAATACAATAAACCTCAAGTGGACAATTTAATCTGGTCCTAGGGTTTATGATGTCTCCAAACAAATTGACAAGCAAATTCTAATGCTCTCCATGAAAACTCAATTTCAACTCCAGCCTCAAAGAATCCTTATGCTTGTAATCCCAGAAACAGGAATTCAGAGTCAAAAATCACAACCCAACAGGAAAAAGTCACCATGAGCAAAAGTGCCCATTTCTGAAGAAACAGCACTAAAAGGCCCATAAATGTTTCAATATCAGGTTTAACAGAAACAAGATACAGACTAAACAATTTGAATAAGAAATTAGAAGACGGCTTGAAAAGAGAACCGAATAGAACTTCTAAACCTGAAAAATTCTGAAAATTCTAAAATAAAACATATAAAAGAAAGATTAAGATAAATAAGAGAATAGAGAAAGTCTTAATGGAAAAAATGAGAAATGAGCAATACTGAAAATACAATCGTTGAGAATTTTCTAGAATTGTTGCAGGGCACCAATCCTGAAATTCGGGAATCCCCTCAAATCCTAAGCATAATTTTAAAAATTTAAGAAAAGGGAATAAGGAAGGAATTCAGACTTAGATCACTGCAAAACTGCAAAAAGATGTCAAAGAGATGTTAAAAGCAGCCAGAAGAAGGAAGGATGGAAAACGAAGAAAGGAGGAAAAGAAGAAGGGAGAAAAAGATTGAAAGTACTCGATTTTCGAAGAAGTAATGAAAAAACTAACTAGAAACTATAAAATTCTAATTCTTATTAGGATCGAAGTAACGTTCCGTTGAGATTCATCATGATTCATCATTCGCGACAGGAAAGTTTCCTGCTTAAGAGAAGTGAAAACCTTGAGTACAAGAGTATGCAATGCAGAAGGAAAGCAGGAAACACACACACACACACAATTTCAACTGCAATTTGAAAAATATAAAATGAACAATAAATTATGAACTAATAACAATTTCCCCAGAAAATCGAAGAGTTAAGAAGAGTGGAAAATAACAATACCTAGTATTTATTGAGTGCAAGAGTTTTTAATAAAAAACAATTTAAAAAGAAACTGAGTAGGGACGTACTAAATATATCATAGGAAAACATTTGCTGGGAGAGGTCGAAAAGTAGAAACTAAAGAACGCCCAAGATAACCAACCTCGAATATGGACTATTTACTCAACATAAAGTTACTGCTATTAACAGCCTATTCGAAATCAAGGCTCCATCCGTAATTCATGGCTGCTCACTATGATGATGAAGATTATTATTATTATTATTATTATTTGCGGATGCAGATTGTATGTATAGATTAATTACATTAGAATGACGATTAGATGGACCGCAAACTAGAATATATAAGTGGCTATTGACACTATTTGTGCATCTTTTAATCTGGGAAATGTATATTCACTCCATAGTCTCAGTATAAACTATTTTAAAATTACATATAAGCCAACCAGGTGTCTCTTTTATATTTTCGGAGTGAATAATGAGGATAAATTCCAGTAGAGAGTTCTATTTTAAGCAATCCAAATTCCCCGAACTTTGCTGATTATTCTAGTGTTTAGAACCTTTGCTATTTGCCTGGCACTTCTTGAAACCCATAACTCACAAATGCCGGGGGTATGGAATCACATCAAAGAACAGGTGAAAAGTTGTTCCTAGTTGTTATGCAGGCGCATACAACTCCCGCCATTCTCTGTGCAAAAACCAACAAATAAACAGAGGTACCGCATTTCGGATTCTGTTACGCACTGTTTGCAATGGCGCCTGGTATTCGTAGTTTCTACGAGGAGAGCCGCCAGCGCGCCAACCCTCGCTGAGGAGGAAGAAAACCACATTTCCCACAGAGACACGGGGGCGAACACTGGCCGGCTTACGTCATTGCTTCAACCAACCAATAGCAGCTCCGGGCGGCAGTGAGGCAAGCGCTGTCAGGCGCCAAAGTGGTTTTTTTTTTTCTTTTTTTTTTTTTTGCCGGAGTCGAGCGGGTGCTGCTAGCGGAGGCGCCATATTGGAAGGGACAAAACTCCGGCGACAGCGAGTGACACAAATAAACCCCTGGAACCCCTTGTTCCCTCAGCTCTAAGGGCCGCGATGTTGTACCTAGAAGACTATCTGGAAAGTGAGTGCGCGGCGCTGGCGGCGGCCGCCAGTGGGACCTGCGGGCGGGCAAGAGCGCGAGTGGACGGGCAGCGAGATGGCGGGAGGGAGGGGGCGGCGGGGGATGTTTCTTTCTCACGGTAACTGGCAGCCTCGTTGTGGGCTGCCGGCCCCCTCGACCCCCCTCACGCACGCGCGCCGTGACGTAAGCGCGTATTTCGCCGTTGGCCCCGCCCCTCTGACGGACTCTCCCTTTGACAGTGATTGAGCAGCTTCCTATGGATCTGCGGGACCGCTTCACGGAAATGCGCGAGATGGACCTGCAGGTGCAGAGTAAGTCGGCGCGTCTACTCCTCCTGTTCGCTGCGCGCGTTCAGTGCCAGACTTGCTTGTCATCGCTGCTAGCGCCTAATGCTCTTTCACTGTCCTCTGGCTCACTCCGCTAGTGCATAAGGAGTTTTCAAAAAGAACTGGCAGCTTTGAATCTCACCTTCTCCTTCCCTCCCATGCTACTTCTTTCTGGCCTTTGCAAGAGCAGGAGGCATTGGGACACGTGTATTCCTTTCTAGAATGTGGGATTGTGCAAAAAATATTTCTCTACCGTCATTGAGGTAGTTATCTATGTTTCAATGGACGTCAGCATAATAAATGTTGAGATGTTGTCTTGAGCCTTTTCGTATCGAACTTAGATTTCAGCTTTTATACTTACTTTAAAGTTCATCCTATTCACAGTTTTTCAAGAGTAGAAAGCATAGAAGCACGGGTTATATATAGCTCTTTAGAGACCCTGGCAAATGTCAAATTTTGAAAACTTAGTTACACATTATAAGATACATTTTAAATTGTAACAGAATCGTCATTTTCTTGATTAAAATGAGTGACAGAAATTAGATTTCACTGTAAAGTTTCTTATGTGCTGTACTAAAAATTTTAGCAGTTAGTGAACATTTCTTTTTCTTTCAGTGATAGCTTAGTAGTCTCTGTGACTTTTTCCCCAAATTAACTTTGCTCTTTCGTAGAGCAAGGACTATAAATAGGTGGCTCAGGGACCACTTGCTGCAGCTAAGAACCTGTCCTTTTCACTGCTCCTGGCTTCTCTGCCCATGACCACACCCACTTCTATACCCTTTGTTTTGAGTATATTTTTCCAGTAAGTTTCAGGTGGCACATAATAAAAAGTGGTGGCATGGAAGCCACCTTCTGTTCAGTGGATTGTGGTATGAAGTATGAATTGTGTGTGTGGTTCTCCACCTATCTCACAAATTCATTTTAATTTTAGTGTAGTTGAAATGCTAAAGATTTGCTGAAGTAGTATTCTCTGCAGGACAGCACAGACATTGATGTCAGATCTGAGTTTGTTTTAGGGCTTTACTAATTTACTCATTGACTCTGTATTATCACTTGCGAGGGGCTTACATTGTCTATAAAAAGAGAATCATCCAAGGATTTAAAATATTACAGGTGGATTAGAATTTATAGTATCTGATACAAAGTAGGCATTAAATAAAGGGTAACTCACTTTAAATTATTTTTATATTTTATTGTTTAAAATTTTAAATTCTCGTAATTTGGGCTTACATTATACATATTACAGGCTTTTTAAATGTGCATTTCTTTACAGTAACTAGAATTTTCTAAAGTTAATAGGTATTATGGATTAACAGAACAGTGTGCCAAATAAATTCAGAAATGCTTATTTAAACAAAGGAACATACTTCTAAAAAATTAACCATAGAACTTCATAGAGTCTTTAAAAGGCTATTGTGGACTGAAAATCTCCAAAAGAAGTGTATTATGAAAAGATTTTTCTCAACTTACGTAACAACAGAATCTTTTTTATTAATTTTTCCTTTTTTTTTTTTTTTTTTTTTTTAGCAGACATCCAATAAGATGATTAGTCTTGGCATATAATTTGGGGAAAACTTACCTAGAATTAATGTTTAAATGATTGTACCTGCTACTTTCAGTTGGGATGTGACATGATGAGATGTTTAATGCCGTATGTCAAATATTTTTATCACTTTTTCTTGTTAAAAGAAATGTGAGGATTAGCTAATGGTGTTTTAATTGTGTTTTGGTACTTTTGTCTGATTTAATACCTTTAGCTTTTGACCCAAAGACTGTATTGCTCAAAAATTATAGTATAGAGCCGATCTACTTTGGCTATCGGAAAAAATTTTGAAATAACAAAAACAAAAATAATCTGTCAATAAGGAAAATTGTAACTTTTTAAAGGAAGGTAATTGAGGCATTATATATTTACATAATCAAAGCATAACATATTTAAGTTACTGGCAAGGTGAAAGAGTGTATATTGTCAGATTTTTTCCCTCCCTAAATCAAACCATGTATATTTAGTATATGAATTTGGTCATTTAATATGAATTTTTTTTATTATGTCATAGATGCAATGGATCAACTAGAACAAAGAGTCAGTGAATTCTTTATGAATGCAAAGAAAAATAAACCTGAGTGGAGGGAAGAACAAATGGCATCCATCAAAAAAGTATGTGCAACACTTTGGATAATTTGCCAAGAAATATTGGGACCCTCTGAAAAAGATATTTCAAAATTAAATAGTGGTCTGCATATCAAAATGAGGGAATATTATCAATGACTCTTTAGAATATAAATAATTTATTGTGGTTTAGAGCTTCAGATAGGGATTTTTAGTCATTAAAGCATTTTGGTAATTAAAAATATTGTTTCAATAATTAGTGAGTATTAGAAAGTGACAGACCATTTAAAAGTTACGTTTTTTTCTATTAGTTTGTTTTATCCTAGTTGAGATAGAGTACTGTATTCCAGTTTTGGCCACAAACTAGGTAAATAAACATGAGCAGACCTTGAAGAATATTTTATATATTGTTAGGTACTTAAATTAGTGGGCCCACAGAAGAACAAAATCTTAAAAGTTAGAAGGAACTTAAGAAAGCCTTTTAATTTAAAACTCTAAATTTGCACATGAATTGGTCTGGAAACGTAGAATGCATTGAGGTTTTGTTAGTTTTATAGTGGTTATAGCTCTCTTCCAGTATTGAATGAGTATACATGCACATCTCAAAGTTTGCTTTGCAAGTATGATTGAGTTCATTTAGGGATGGATACATTGGAAAAACAAGTTAAAAGACTTGAGTTTGGTCATGATTCTGCTATTTAGCTGTGTGACATTAAATCTTAATATTTCTGAATAATAGTGCCTTCCTAAACCCAATGTTCATAGAATTGTTCAAGGATCAACTAAGAGGCTGGGCGTGGTGGCTCACACCCATAATCCTAGCACTTTGAGAGGCCGAGGCGGGTGGATCACCTGAGGTCAGGAGTTCGAGACCAGCCTGGCCAACCTGGTGAAACCTTGTCTCTACTAAAAATACAAAAATTAGCTGGGCGTGGTGGTGGGCGCCTGTGATCCTGGCTACTCGAGAGACTGAGACAGGAGAATCATTTGAACCCGGGAGGCGGAGGTTGCAGTGAGCCTAGATTGTGCCACTGCACTACAGCCTGGGCAACAGAGTGACAGAGTGAGACTCTGTCTCAAAAAAAAGAAGGGTCCACTAAGGAAGAAATTTGGAAACTACGATACGTTATTTATTCTATCACATGGAGAGAAGATTGTTTCTGTTAGGAAAAGAAAAATCATAATCTATAACAGAAGTGGTCCTAGCTTGGAAGATACCTGGAGGGACGTGTGTTCGTGAGTAAAGACATGATATATCCACATCCCAGAGTCACTAACCATCTCTTTAACCTAATAATTTTTTGGTGGAGTGCACCTTAAGTATACCCTGAAAAGTCTAGTACCCCATGGAAATTCATAGTATCATCTTCTTTCCCCCTTTTTAAAAAAAAAGTTTAATAAGTTGAGGCAAAATCTAAAATACAGATTGAGTTGTATGAATATATACCTAATTTAAAGTGGGAGTTATAGAACAACTGGAAAATAGGGAAATGCAGATCAGAATCCTTTTAATAGCTGAACTTTAGCAAAAACTTTTTTTATGGAATGCAAATGTACTTTACAAGTTAGATCAATTTTAGTTAACTTTTTATTTTAAATACTGTTCATTAACTCATATAGCTTTTTCTAGACTTACAATGGCATTTACTTTTAATTATATCCTTTCTAGAAATTCTGAACATCTCTCTTTTACTCTTGGCCATTGTGCATAGTTTCTGATCCTTTACCATCCCCACCCTATTTCTAACAGGTTTTTGTTTTGTTTTGTTTTTTGTTTTTTTGAGACAGAGTCTCGCTCTGTTGTCTAGGCTGGAGTGCAGTGGCCCAGTCTTGGCTCACTGCAACCTCTGGCTCCCAGTTCAAGCAATTCTTGTGCCTCAGCCTCCCGAGTAGCTGGGATTACAGGCGCCCACTACCATGCCCGGCTAATTTTTGTATTTTTAGTAGAGGTGGGGTTTTGCCATGTTGGCCAGGCTGGTCTGAAACTCCTGACCTCAAGTCATCCGTCCTCCTTGGCCTCCGAAAGGGATTACAGGCGTGAGCCACCGCGCCTGGCCTCTAACAGGTTTTTTATTACTAAGGTAGGATGACTGTGATAACAAGATATGATAATGAAAATGCAGTTATATGTCCTGCATATGAATATTTTTAAATGATTAATTTATTTTTGAAATGAAAATGTTTTCATTCAGGACTATTATAAAGCTTTGGAAGATGCAGATGAGAAGGTTCAGTTGGCAAACCAGATATATGACTTGGTAAGTAAAAGTAATGTGGATACTGTGCCATAAGTACTTGAATAATAGATTATATCTTAAATTTTATTGGCTTAAATGTAGTAGGAAGAAGCAACTAAAACTGAAGTATTGCTCTCTTGATCACATCTAATTTGACGTTTCAGTGTCCATTTTATGGTTTCTTTGTGGAAAAGTCAGAGTCCACAGTGTTAGTTAATGTGATGAGAACTGTACATTTTAGCAAGTCTATGCTGCGGTAAGGTGGTTTCTGATGTTAGATATTTTTTAAACAAGAATTAATGTTTAACTTTGTTTTACTAATCCTTGTCTTCTTAAGGTAGTGTGTTTACTTGCCTTATACATCATTTTGAGATTGTTTCTGTGGTAAAATACACCTGAGAAGACTGCCTTGACAAGAGTTCTTGGTAGTCTGATTAAAATGAAGAAGAATCATTTGAATCAGTGTTTATGTGAGTGATGTTAAAAGATCGTATGTAACAGCTGTGTCAGTTGTTTAAGCAATACAAGATTACAAACTTTAAACAAGATTCTTTTATTGCAGCAGCACTTCTAAAAGATTGAAAACACCAAGAAGATAGATAGAATATTCACTATTTCTCATATTGATGCAGTTATGGTGCTCTTTTTCATTTGAAACATCTTCTCCTAAAATACATACTTTAAGAAATAGTCATTTCTGTTTTTGCATTAAAGTAAATTAAAGCAGAAAACACATGCTCACTTTTGGCTAACTTCAGTGTATAGATTTCATACTTATGTTGTCTTTCCTGAGTGCAGATTTATTACTGAACAAGTACGTGTAAATAAAATGTCATTGGTGAGCAAGACACAAGATAAAAGGTGAACACCACATATGGTGTGAATTGTAAATGCTTATACCACAGACTTGAAAACATGTGTCATGTAGAGCCATGGAAAATGTTTAGTTGTTTTTATGTAGTACACACATTTTAATGGTGCTAATAACCTGGGCTCTTTTGTTCATAGAGTTATTCTGAAAAAAATTTCATAAAAGACACTGCCTAAAGATAGGTAGAATAGGCTGTAGCTTGATTTATTGTGGAATAAAAACCAAAAAAAAAAGGTCTTAATTGTTTCAGTCTTTAATTATGTCTATAAACTTAGTAAAAGGCATTTACATTTGAATCTAGACTAATATGTTTAGTAACATTCTTCCTCATATTCAATGACTGTATGTATCAGTCCTTATTTAGAGACTGCCTGCTTTTTAATTCATATAGCTGTTTGGTTCTATTCTTTGTTTTGTTTATTATTTTGTTGTTTTACTGCTTGTTAGACCTTTACTAAAGATACTTTGTGTATTTAGAAAAAATATAACATAAATATATGCTTTTTAAATATGTGTGTGTGTGTGTATTCATCTCTTATTTATAAACCACACTGTTCATCCACTCTGTGCCTGAAAAAAGGGAGCTGTACCTGGGTATAATGGAGGAATAAAAAGTAAATACTAGGCCGTGTGCAGTGGCTCACGCCTGTAATCCCAGCACTTTGGGAGGCCCAGGAGGGCGGATCACGAGATCAGGAGATTGCAACCATCCTGGCTAACATGGTGAAACCCCGTCTCTACTAAAAATACAAAAATATTAGCCGGATGTGGTGGCGGGTGCCTGTAGTCCCAGCTACTTGGGAGGCCGAGGCAGGAGAATGGCGGGAACTCGGGAGGTGGAGCTTGCAGTGAGCAGAGATCGCACCACTGCACTCCAGCCTGGGCGACAGAGAGAGACTGTCTTAAAAAAAAAAAAAGTAAATACTAGAAATGGCTCTTGTCCTCATGGTGTCTGTAAACTACTGTAGTGGGGCAAACATACCTGCAAACTAAAGTGGAGAATCCTTACAGAAACATGTAATAAACATTAACCAGTTGAATATTAAGGGGTATCTGCTGAAAAACATTGAAGTAAGTCATGCAGAGTTAATTATTGATTTCTTAGAGGGTATAGGAAGAGTTTTGAACAGAGTTTGTTTAGAAAGTCAGGGTCCTGAATTAGGTATTGTATTGAGGGGAAAGCATTTCACTCAGAGATAATGGCATAAACAGAAGGAAAGTACAAATTCAGAAATTAATTGAGAAGGGATAGATTCCAAGGCTAAAGAGTGAAGTAATAAAGGTGAGGTAGTAAATTTAATAAAGCATAAGAAATATAACAGAAAGCAAGTGTCCATAATGGATTCATGAAGATGTGAGTTCAAACCCTAGCTCAGCCATTTCAGTGACACCATGACTTTGGAAAAGTTATTTAATCTTGAACCTCAGTTTCCTGCTGTAAAAAAGCAATATTAATTTATACCTTACTGGAGGGTTTGCATTAGAATACATACAATGCTATTAGTTTGGCAGATATTTGGATTTGCTCCTTCTTTAAGAACTCAGTCCATCTCATTTCCTGAACTGGAATTTTCTATTTTCCTGAAGCCACTGCGTCCCTTTCAACTCTGCCAAGTGGAAGCTGCTGTCTCCCACTCTCCTAGTATCTCTGAGGCTTCTTTTTGTCTTTTCTTCTTTTTCTTCCCCCACCCCTTCTTTTCTGCCCCCTCCTTTGCTCTACCCTCTTCCTTTTTATTATTTTTTTTCTTTTTCCCTTTCTCCCTCCCTGCCTTTCTTTTTAAATACTTTAATCCTATTTCAGGTGAACATTATATCCTTAATATAAAAAATCCCTTCTCTTTCAGACTTACTGATAATCATCTCAGTTACCCTCTACCTTTTATCACTATAACTTAATGGCTTCTAGGTGAGGCTCAGATTGAAAAACTGGCACCTGGTTCACAGTTCTCTGTTGCAGTCATCTTATACTACCTAGTCATCTACTTCTTTGGCTTTTGTAAATACTAATCCACTTCAGTCGCCACAGACTGAACCTGATCATCACTTGGAATTGCCCTGCCTCTGATACTTCTTGCCTCTACACTTCATTTCCTCCTATTTTATCAGCCCTTTCCTATTCAATCAAGAGACTGGTTGAGCTCTTGATCTCTTTTCTTACAGGTAACTTCCACATTGTTGCTGCCTTAGGGCATGTTTTTACTTGCTGCATCTTTGCTTCATCACTAATGCCTTTTCTTTTTAATCTTTAGCCTCTTTTCTTTCTATTGGCTTCTATACCACAGCATTTAAACATGCTCAGGTCTTCCTCATATTTAAAAAGAACCCAGACAATCTAATATAAATCCCGTCGTGACCATGACTCTGCTTTAACTAGTGTAGTCTTTCTTAATTTCTCATTCAGACTCTTTGACACTCCCTTACCTTCGATTTATTCCTAAATTTATGGCAATTGGGGTTCTATTTACTAATCCTTTATAACTTCATTTAATGAGTTCTTTATTGCTAAATTCATCAGACAGCTTCAATTCTTTTTAACTGACCCTATTGGTAAATTTAATGCTCATTGCCATTCGTTGTGTCTTGCCATTCTTGACCTTGTATTACCGTGTGACTGCCGGCTCTAGATGCTCCCACCTTTGTGGCCTTTCTTAGTCTCCTTCTTGGATACAGCTCATAATGATGGTGTTCCTCAGAGTTCTGTCCTTGACTTACGTGGTTTCTTACTCTTCAAGTGGTTCTCACATGAAGGTGATTGTCTTCCCCTCTTCTACCTGCCAAGAGGGCCAGGAAGACCAAATTCCACAGGTAAAGACCTGTTCTTTCAAGTGCAAGTTTTATCCCCAACCTTTGCACACCAACCAAGTTGAGAAACACTCCTCTATTACAATTCCATGTGTTCTCTTAGTGTTAACAATTATACGTGAATTATTCCTGAAGCCCAGGCTGTTTCTTTGAGTCTTTTAATCTTATCTGAATATTCCCAGGCCCTAGAACTCAGTGTTTTGAAATTTAAAACTCAAAGCATCTCCAGTTTCTTCTCTAACTACCCTCCCCTGCCCCGCCACCAACTTTTTGTTTCTAAATCTCACATGAACCACTGACCTTGTAGTCATTCAGATTAGGGCACTGAAAGTCACCCTATACTCCTTGTCACTAACTTCCTCACATTTAATTAATCACCATGTGTTGTTCATTTTACTTTATAAATACCTCTAACTGTCCCTTCTTCACCATTGCTGTAGTTCAAGTACTTAAATAAGAAATGTAATTATAGACAATATATGTACATGTCCTAAGTGTACAATTCATATTTTGACAGATGTATATATTCTTGTAACCGGTACCCCAATCAAGATATAGAACATTGTCATTCACCCTGGAAAATTCCCTTGTATCATTTTCTAGTGTCTATCCCCTCAAGTACTCTTCATTTCTTACCCAAACAACTATAGTAGCTTTTCTAAATGGTTTTTCTGCCTTTGATTTATCACTATTTTCCTAAAATACACATTTAAGCATGCTTTCATGCTTTCTCCTTGTTTAATTTTTTTTTTGAGGCAGACCCTTGCTCTGTTAGCCAGGCTGGAGTGCAGTGGCACAATCTCAGGTCACTGCAACCTCTGCCTCCCAGGCTGAAGCCTCCCAGATGCTGGTGCTACAGACACTTGCCACTATGCCTGGCTAATTTTTGTATTTTTTGTAGAGATGAGGGCTCCCTATGTTGCCCTCAGGGTTGGTCTTGAACTCCTGGGCTCAAGTGGGAGGCTTTGGCCTCCCAAAGTGCTGGGATCACAGGTTTGAACCACTGTGCCTGGCCTGAAATTCTTAAGCATTTTGCTACTGACTTGTTTTATCATGCCATGTAGAAAGTTCTTGATTTGGTTTCTGCCAGATCTCTAACTGCATCTCTTTGTTGTCCTCTGTCCCTCACCACCATCCATGTGCCCGATCCATGGTGAACATACTGTGTATGCATGACTTTTCCTGACTGGGATGACTTTCTCTTTCCTGTTTGCTTGGTAAACTTTTCCCTATCCTTCATAATCCTACACATGCCTCTTTATTAACATAGTCTTGATAGCCTTCATATTTGTATCATTTATATCTAGGAGAAGAGATTTGACAGTTTATAACAGGAAAGGCATATAAGAGTGGTTTTTACAAATGCATTTATTTTTCTCTCATGTAAAATACTTGTTGGAGGAGGCAGACCGGACTCCTCCAACATGATCCCACCCCAACACGATCAGTGTCCCAGGCTGCTTCTAATCTGTTCCACCATCCATTCTGGGCAGGAAGAAGACTTGCAGTAGGGGATTACTCAGAAGGGCACATTTTGTATTTTAGTCAGCTCTTTGAAAGAGTCTTCCTGAAAATCTTACCTACTGCCATCTTATATCTTATTGGCTCCCTCTAGCTACATGGCCACCCCAGATATGTGAGGTTCTGTCAGAAAGAAGGGGAGAATAGAAACTATGCAGATAATTAGCAGTTTGTGCTTTACCCTGTCCTCAGACATGTCAGCCTCCAAATCACTCTTATTCACGTGATGTTGTTATTGATCAAACAACATTGTAATTATATATTTACCTTTGCTTTTGTGTTTGTCTTCCCTAAGGAACTATGTATTTTTATTTTAGTGTCTTCAGAACTTAATCTACTATGTCAGGCTCTTGGAGTACAGAATGACCAAAAACTTCACCTACCCTCAGACCCCCTGGTCAGGAGAGCTAATATTTTTGATTTTATAAAAAACTATTCTTCAATAAATATTTGTTGAACAAAAATCACCTGAATATGTTAATAGAGAAGAAAAAGCACTAATATGACTCCCAAGTTAGGAGTCTTGGCGAGAGAGTTTAATGGTGTTATTGTTGGTGGAGATATATTTTCGTTGGGAAGCAATTTCTCCCAGGGTACTGCAGTATGCTGAGATTGGTTCAGTTTTGATGGACAGGCTAGGATAGACTGCAGTATACAAATAGCTACTTCTTTTCAAGGTGTGACTTCAAGAAGTAATATAATTCAGGTGAGTTTAGTTTCCTTTATAGCATCACTTTGAGAGAGAAAACACACAATCTTATGATCCTTTTCTTTGCTGCAATCTTTTTGGTTTCCCTCTTACTAAATTGCTCTCATAATTTTGTTACTGTCTTCAATTTGGATAGATTTCCTTTTCTGATATATAAGGTCATTTTGAAAGTTCTTGTAAAACAGGATTTGCAGATGAGCATTCAGTAAAACGAATATTTTTTACAATAAAAACTTATAGTAATAAGTAATATGTATGTTTTGAGCATTTTAACTAAAAATATCTTCAATTTTATAATACTTTTTCTTCCTATTTTTAATTAAAAAGCCTCCCCTTTAATGACAAAACAGATTTATTAAACAGTGAAGTGTACAGTACTATGCAAAGTAATAGGGCTCCAGTTAACATGTTGCCCAAATAATCTTTTTTTGTTGTTGTTGAGACGGAGTTTTGCTCTTGCGCCCAGGCTGGAGTGCAATGGCACAATCTCGGCTCACTACAACTTCTGCCTCCCGAGTTCAAGCATTCTCTTCCCTCAGCCTCCCAAGTAGCTGGGATTATAGGTGTGCATCACCACCCCCAGCTAATTTTTGTATCTTTAGTAGAGACAGGGTTTCGCCATGTTGGCCAGGCTGGTCTCAAACTCCTGACCTCAGGTGATCCACCCACCTCGGCCTCCCAAAGTGCTGGGATTACAGGCATGAGCCACCGCACCCAGCCATTTTGTTTTTTGTTTTTTGTAAAATCAAAAATATTAGCTCTCCTGACCGGGGGTCTGAGGGTAGGTGAAGTTTTTGGTCATTCTGTACCCCAAGAGCCTGACATAGTAGATTAAGTGAACAATGAAGAGAAGGATAAAGGTTTTCAAGGTAATCTATAATCCAGTGCTTTCCAAACCTTAATCATCTCTTTCATGCCTTCATGATTTTTACAATACCTGCATACTAAGTAAATTTTTAGATGGTATATTTAAGAGGAAAACTTACTAATTTGATACTACAAATATAAATAAAACACTAGCATCACTTATGAATAAATAATTACCAAAACGTCAAAAACAATGATGTACCGTCCTGGAAAACTTGTGCTTTGTGTAGCACATATCAACACAGCGTCTTGTAATATTTGGGCACTTTATGCCTGAGGGTAAGAAATTTACCTTATTACCCTTACATGTAATTATAGTCAAATATAAGGGAATTATTGACTTGTTCAATTGGGAGGTCACTAAATGGAGTTACCCTGTCAAATTAGTTATCCTCCCTGAAATAACAATAGTAAACATCCAAATGAAAGTTGATAAATAATAAAAATGACATTCCTATAAAATTTAACATTTGAGAACGGAGACTGCTAGTCTGCTTTAAAGGAGAGTGAATGGGACATAATGTAAGTGTAAAACTACAGTAAATTCTGTTTTGAGATATTTTACCCAAAAAACAGTGGTATACTTGTATTTGTACAACTTTATATAGTGGGAGAGTATGACTTTCATTCATTCAGCAAGTGTTTATAGAGCTCCAGCTATGAGCAGTCACAGGTAGTAGGTGGGCAGTAATGGCACAGACAATGCTTAGGCAAAATGTTTTGTTTGTTTGTTTGTTTGTTTGTTTTGAGATGGAATTTCACTCTTTTTGCCTAGGCTGGAGTGCAATGGCGCGATCTCAGCTCACTGCAACCTCCACCTCCCGAATTTAAGTGATTCTCATGCCACAGCCAGTAGCTGGGATTACAGGCATGCACCACCACATCTGGCTAATTTTTGTATTTTTAGTAGAGATGGCGTTTCACCTTTTGGCCAGGCTGTCTTGAACTCCTGACCTCAGGTGATCCGCCCATCTCAGCCTCCCAAAGTGCTGGGATTACAGGCGTGAGCCACCGCACCTGGCCTGGCAAACTATTAAATAAAGACTATTTTAGATTTTAATAAGTACACAGGAGGAAATAAACATTGTAGAAAGGAGAGAGGAAGGGGGAGAAAGGGAGAGACAATTGAATAACTGGCGAAGGCTGTTAAGAGTGTAGTCTAAGGAGATGACATTTGAGGTGGTACTTGGAAAATGAGAAAGAACCACCTGTTGGGAAAGCTAAGGGAAGAATGTTTCAGGCACGTGGTATACCAAGGGCAAAGTTTGGGGTGGAAAAGACTTGGCAAGTTGAACCAAGAGAGAGGCCGGGGTGGTTGGTCTGTGGTCTGTAATGGGAAAGGTGCAGCATGAAACGAAGCAGGCAGGAACTAACGCACGGGGGCCTTGTGAGCCAGTCTAGGAGGAGAGTGATTCTTAGTCTAAAGCAGTGGGAAGCCAGTGACGGACTTTAAACAGAGGCATGGAATATAGACCTTAAAAGAGATTTTGTGTGTGTATGCCTTTGCTTAAACATTATATTATAGGAATTTTAAATAAGCATGTATTACTTTTACAGAATTTATGGTACATCACCATAGTATGTAATTGTGTTTGATTTTATCCCTCAGTGTTTTATATGGCATTGCATTTCATTGTATTTTTTCATTAAAATATTTTATTTACTTTTAAACCAGTAGTAAACATTTTTTTTTTCCTATGACCATCACTGCACTGGTCACCTCATTTATTAAGGAATAAACCAAACTACATATTATCAACAAATGAAGAAATTTATTTTAGGGGTCCAGTAGAAGAAACTGACAGTTTATTTTAGTAGCCGTTTTAGTGAAATTTGACTAACACACACAAAATCTATCCTGTTAAAATAATTTTGTTCTAGAAGCATGATACTCATAAATAGTCGTTAAATACTTATTTGTGTTTCTCAGCCAGATGTCACTGTCATAAGGATGTATTAGATTGCAATACCTAATAAAGTTGATTTATACGTACCCTGATAAAATTTGAGCTTTTAGTTAATGCTTGAATGATTTTAGCAGTCTCTTACAGTGCTCAATACCCTTGAACTTGCTTCTTTTTTTATATCCTCACCTGTTCCTGAGATGATTATATTTCAGATGCACATTTTACCTATAAATTTGAGAGTTTTCATCTGATACTCTAATTAAGGAAATATATTATGTGACTTTGACCTTTTGATTTCTGTCCTGTCCTTATTGTCTTCCAGGAAGATGATTAGACAGAGTTTTATGCTAAGGCCTCTGAAGTATTTGTTTCAGCATAACGATAGGTCACATTTTCATGTAGTTTAAATGTAATTTAGAGATATAAAGAATCATTTTCATGACCTGTCATCTGAGAAATACTTTGCCATCCTGGTTTCTTTTTCTTCCCCAATTTACCCTCCTTACTCGCTATTACTAGACCTTTTCATGGATAGAAATTTAACTTACTGCTGTCTATTTCAATTTAGAATGTAACAGACTTGATTGCCTATTCCGATAGGGCAAGCTAGACATCTAAATTTTATAAATTGATTGTATTGGAAGCAGTAGATCATGTAGAGACTTTAAAAAAGCTGTATTTAGTTTTGTTTGGGTCCATTAGTGATACACTTTAAATTTGAATATTGGAAAACCAGAGAGTCAAAAGAGAAAGAGTCAAAGATTACAACTCTATGCAGATATTATAGGATGAAGGGTTTTTTGTTTGTTTTGTGCAGAGGGGCCAAGTATGACTTAAATTTGCTATGATCATGAGTATGTTAACAAGTAATGTTGGTAGAATATCCTTTGTCTTTAAAGAGGCTAAAAAAATTATAGGAGTTTAAACTTAAAGCTGTTATGATTTGGGGTTGTAGAATATGATTTGGGGTTATAGGGCAAGGAAACTTTATTTATAGCACTTGTTAACATTAACTGGGAAAAAAATAAATAATTAGACTCTGTGGTTAGCCCTGTTTTAGGAATCTGTGGCTAATGGAAAATCTCTCAATTGGATCAGTACCCTCTTTACTATTGTAAATCAGTCTTATGAAAGCAGATGTTTGTGGAAGGGTGAGGTGACTTACATCCTTGCTTTGATGCATGTGGGGACAACATGGTGATCAGCTAGAAGAGGTGCTTTAACCTTTCAGAATCATGTAGGTTGAGGGAATGCACATGATGGATTTCAGGCAAGTTCACAGCTCTTATTATGGCTGTTTAATATTGTTTAAATATCCTAGTGCTTTATAGCTTAAGTTAATTCTTGTGGTCAAGGGGACATTCCATCTTCTAATTTGATTTAGTACAGCAGTGGTAAATAGAAGAAAAATAATTCTCATTGCCTAATAATTGCTTATAATATTAATCAGGTCATAATCTCTTTTACATATGAGGAAGTGAGAATGATTGGAAGCCGTCCTATAAAGCTGCCTACCACAAGTGGTTAAGGCTTTTCTGTCTTTGTTTCTTTTAACTATGAATTTGGTTTTTAGAGTTATTAACCCTTTAGGTTCTAGTGCCTTTTCTGAGCTATCTAGTGTTGAAAGTCTCGTCATTATTTTTCACATTTTCATATGTAGTGAACTTTATCAATAATATATTTAATAAAATGACACAATCCTTAAATGCAGAGGTGAAGTGAGTTAGGGCAAGGTGTATGGTATGAAAAAGAAAGGCCTTTATCTCACCCTAACACTACCCCCTCAACCTAACATTCTTGCTCACTATGCTTTATATACATATTACACGCTACATCATACTTTGTTTTTCTCTAAGCATATTGTTTGTCTTTCTGTATCTACATTTTTTATTGTGATTCCTTTTTTCCTTCTATTTGAATACAATCCATCTTCACTAATTCATACCTCCGTGTCTACCAGTGTTACTTTTTTATGTACCACTTCTGACTCTTTTTGAACTGTTGCTTATTTGTGACATCTAGACTATATTTTTATCTCTTATTATATTAAAAATCATCTAAATCTTGATTTGTCAGCTAAATTCTAATTCCTATGAAGGCAACGATTCTCTTCCATTCTTCATATATCCTCCATTTAATCCAGCACCAAGCACATAATAGCTCAATATTTATTATTAGTATAATTGTAGGTACAAAAAGCAATGGAGTGTTTTCATTGCATTAGTGGTCTTGGAACTTAAATATGAATATTTTTTCTGATTTCCCTTGAGATTAAATTTTGACAATGAAAGAGGTATGCTCAAATAACAGACGTCTGTGTTCACACTATTATTGGAAAGGAAGTTCCATTAAAGGATGCTCAATTACCTGCAGATTCCTTGAATAGGAGCAAGTATCCACAATATGTGATGTTATAGGTTTTTAAATATTCTAGAACTCTGAAAAGTAATGTGTGTATAAAGGTAGAAGGAAAACTGGCTTTCAGTTATTGAAAAAATCACAAACCAACACCCTAATGATTGTTGTTAATATATAAAATACAAATAATAGGACAATATTACTAGTTTTTATATTGAGTTATATTATTCTGAAGAATGTTTTTCAAAAAAAAAAAAAAACAGTTGTTTTCTGCATGCAGAAAGTTCAGAGGTCCATGTCAGGTAAATGGCAAAGCACAATTTGTTACAAATAAAGTTACATTTGGTTTCTGTAATGCATTAGCTATATGACTTTGGGCATATTACTTAACCTCTCTGAGCCTTAATTTCTTCACCTATAAAGTAAAGACAGTAATAACTTCAAAAGATCAGATTGAGGGCTAGAAAAGATAGGTCATCTGATGCGTCAAGCACATACCTCCTCTTCATAGGCATCTAACCCATGCACATTGTGTTTTGCTCCCTTTCTCCCCTTCTTCCTCATGTTAGTTACACATTATTTAATTCTACACATTACTTAAAATGTTGCCCTGATAGAGTATCATAGCACATTTTGATATCTGTAAGAAAGTTATTTCTAATTCTAGCAGTAATCCAGTGGGAAACTAGACTTGGAAAAGAATGTTGTCAATAATGTGACATGAATATTTTTCAAAGAATTTGTGTATGTTTTGGTTTCACTTCAAAGTAGTGAGTTTGAAAAAATATTAAAATATTTAATATTAAGCTTAAAAAATACATTAAGACATTTTGTTAGTTTGAGGTGTCATATAATTTTCTGAAATTAGTCAAAAGATCTCTCAGTGACAAAATAAAATTTTGCCAAGTTAATTAGGGAAATAGTATTATAAATAAAATAATTTTAACCAGGCCCTTTAAGGAATGGAGTTTTCTGGCTAACAATCCCTTTTGTTTCACCTCTTCACATAAATGTTTACAAGCATTATGATTCACTCTCATGCCTTAGAGTAATAGATGTACAGAATATAGGAACTTCTTTGTAAACTGAGGATCTTTCATCATTCCAAATAATAGCTTTTATCGTATGACAGTGTGGATGATGGCCTTATAAGCAGGAGGAGATTAGGCTCTAAGTAATCACAGGGCATATGATGAGAAGTGACCAGCCTCCACCATCCCCTCCTCCCATTCTCTAATCCCTGATCGGTTTTGCTTTAATTTTCATGTCCTTCCTTCTGGAAATGGAGTATAGAACATTTCCTAACAAGTTGAGAGTCTGGGTCTTAGAACTTAAAATTTATTGAAGGAGACTTGGGAGATTATTTAGCCTAACACCCTCATTTTATAGATTAAAAACCTCTGAGGCATAGATTAATTGACTTGCTCAAGGATACTAAGCAGATTCACTAAAAGAAACAAAGATTTAGGTTTCCTCATTAGGCTGACACTTTAACAGTGTCCCAAATTTTGGTGGTTATCTTTGATCTTCTTTGAAACAGGTAGATCGACACTTGAGAAAGCTGGATCAGGAACTGGCTAAGTTTAAAATGGAGCTGGAAGCTGATAATGCTGGAATTACAGAAATATTAGAGAGGCGTAAGTAAAATTTACAGTTTTCCATCAATATTGGACAGTACATGTGCAAATCGCTGAGAAGACTTTGTCCCACAGAGGCTTTTGAAATCCTGCCCTTCAGTGGATGGTGGCATGCAGGCCAGATAGCTTGGACCCTAGCAGTTGGAAATGTTTGGGTCATGGATACTGAGAGAGATAATATAGGGTATCATCCACTCACTCTTTATGAAACAACATATTAAATCATTTTATATCCACATATACTAGTAAGTTGAGTGGTAAGAACAAATTTAAAGAAACGTAACTATCAGGAGACAAATTAACCATCTTGCATTAAGTGTGTTGACTTTACTCTGCCTCTTTATACACTTAAGCTTTGAGGAAGGTTGTTAGTTTCTCTTCTTAAGAATTACTTTATGGCTTTTTCTTAATTGCATATACTGAAAAAGATTCACATTGGTTTCATAACACTACCTCTTTTTCTTTAAGAAGTGTTTTCTTCTTTCCCTTATCGGCAAGAAACCATTTTAATATTTCTATGCAAGGCTCTATTTGATCTCCTGCTATAACTTACCCCTGTCACTTCTTTGGTGTGACTTCCCAAAAATAGAAGCATGAGCACTGTTTCCTTAACTAATTTAGCATTTCTTCCAACCTAAATAGGTAATGTACATAAAATCAGTTAGTGTGGTACTAGGTGTAGAGTAGGCACTCAGTAGATGTTAATTGAACCAAATTAATATTATGGCTAATTTCTACTAGAATTTAAGTAAAACTTTCAAACATATTTTTTCTTGGTGCATTTCAACAGTAAGAATATGTACCTGTTTGTACACACAGATGAAAGATTTCTTTACAGTGCCAATCTATGTATCTCTCTACTCACTAGAAGTCAGCTAGGGAAGCCAATCACAAATCTGTCTTGGTATCCATAGTTGCATTTTTGTGTTCAAAAGTAGATCCATCACTTGAGATAATCATCCTATTTATTTGTGAGACTTTTCTTCTGGAGGAACCCTATATAAAGATAATAAGTATTTTGAGACAAAATTAAAAGTTCTGTAGCTGCTTTGATTTTTTAAAAATGCTGATGATAGCTGTGAGTAACTATAATTCATGCCTATTCATTACTGCAGGAAGGTTAATAAAGCATCCTAAGGACACAGACATATGAAACAAAATTGGATCAAGTTATAAAAACTGCTCCACCCTGTGCCCTGCCATAATTTCATCTCAAGGGATCAAAAATATACCCAGAAAAATGTATTTAGAGTTATTTTAAAGCTTGGTGTTAGAGATTTCTATTCCTCACTTTTTGTGAACAAAATCCCTAACTTCTTTTAGGAAGCCTTTATTATCATAATGTCATTTTAATGATCAAATGATTTTTTTCATGTAGTAATGTCCCCCATCACATAGAACTTTAGAATCTCCTATTAAAAGGTCTTCAACTCAGTAACACTAGGTTGACTCTTACCAGTAATGAGATTACAATGTCCATTCATCCATTTATATGGCACCCACTGTGGTGAATTCCCTAATTAGACACGAGTATGCCTTGAGCCATTTTGTACTTAAGATAAATATTGGGAAAGGGATAACTTATTGTTTAGAGAGAGGATAACTCAGTGTGGGATGGACAGTGGTGATCCTCTAACATGTCTGGCTAAAATAAATACAGGCATATGCATCAGAACTTGCTAGTCCTCTGCTGGGTAAGGGAACTCATTGCCTGTAGTTGAGTGACATGTGAAGTTCTGCGGTGACATTTAATGGTGGTATATCTCTGTGCCTCTCTTCTTTTAGGATCTTTGGAATTAGACACTCCTTCACAGCCAGTGAACAATCACCATGCTCATTCACATACTCCAGTGGAAAGTAAGTTTGGTGTAGTGCAGCTAAGTTTTAAAAACAATGAAAACCTTATTATATCACCTGTGTGTTCTGTTTTTTTTAACTCTATACAACCAATTGAGAAATAAATCCCTTCTTTTTTTTTCATTGCAAGTACTGGCAGACTTATCTTTTTCCTTGGGGGGAGCATATGTGATTAGGAAATGAGTATTCTGTTTTCTCTTAAATGCACAGAGGGAGAATGTATAGTACTAATAGCATATATTCCCTTCATACACATACCTGATTCTCCTTAGGGAGCTTTTTAACTGAGCATTCTCCTTAGGGAGCTTTTTGACTGAGCTAAACAATAAACAATTTTGTAATAGACCCTTTGTCTTTTTCATCCTTGCTTCTCCAGTGCTTAACCTAATGTTTGGCATGTAATTCAGTCTGAATGGTTGGTAAGTCAGTAAGTGGATGAATTGTTAGTTAGATGACTGGCTGGCTGGTTGATAACAGTCAAAAAATGACTGTATCAGTGCATCTTTTGACACATCAGTTTGGTGGGAAAAGATAGTTGACTGAAAACTATTCTAAGTGGTAGATAGTGTTTTGAAAACAAAATTTCCCTCACATTGTATGTGAGCCCATGGCATATTTTGGGTTATCTTTAGTACTTTGTTGGAAGTTTTTTAAATGGTGGAGAAGTCTACTCTTAATCAACATGTGACACAGAGTTCTGCTTGTCCTGCCTTCTGAGGAAACATCATGTTCTGTATTTTATGAGGAACCCAGATGACACTGTTTCATGTTATAACTGGATATAAGTATTATGCCTTGTCCATAGTTCTCTAAAGTTTAAAAACACGTGAATTCTTTATTTATATTTAGAAAGGAAATATAATCCAACTTCTCACCATACAACAACAGATCATATTCCTGAAAAGAAGTTTAAATCTGAAGCTCTTCTATCCACCCTTACGTCAGATGCCTCTAAGGAAAATACACTAGGTAAGTTAATTTTCTTAAATATGATTGCTTTGTTGTTTTGTGTTAGAATAAGGGGAAATAAAATCTTTCAAGATTAATGAATCGTAGAGTTTCTTTACCTAGTTAAAGTATACATATGGAGAAAGAAAAAGGAAAACCAAATACATTATTCAGTTGACTTAATGTACAAGTGACATTAAAAATTTTAATGATTATATGTCTGTGCTGGGAAATAACGTAATTTAGACTTACTAACATTATGTTCTCTGCAGCCATTTTTATTTCTTTTTTACATCTACACAGGTTGTCGAAATAATAATTCCACAGCCTCTTCTAACAATGCCTACAATGTGAATTCCTCCCAACCTCTGGGATCCTATAACATTGGCTCGTTATCTTCAGGAACTGGTGCAGGGGCAATTACCATGGCAGCTGCTCAAGCAGTTCAGGCTACAGCTCAGGTAAAAAGTAAAGGGTTTAGAGACAAAATGTTACATTTTGTCAGCATCATTGGAAACCTAATAGAAATAACTGGATGTGAACAAATAGTTTTCTAACATTGTATATTTTCATTTTTAAGTCATGATTTCATGATATGTGATATTTTATTTAATGAAATAATAAACGTAGGAATTGCCTGATTGATAGTGAAAACTAAAAAATAGGTTTATCATGCGGATTATATGCAGACCCTTCTCACAGTAACTGCTCATGTTGCCCATGTTCTTGACTGCTGTCCACAGCACATGCTAGCATAGTTCTTCGTTCTTTCTGCCAGTTCCAAGGCTTCCTCTGTAGCCTTGGACTTAGGTCATCTTGAGTTTGTTCACTTCTGTATAGTTCGTCTATATTCCAAATTAAGAAGTTGCCCATCCCATAGTTTATATTCTGTGTAAAATCTTATTTTAAATCTTTAAATAAAAAAGGTTAGGCCAGGCATGGTGACTCACACCTTTAATCCCAGCTCTTTGGTAGGCCGAGGCGGGTGGATCACTTGAGGTCAGGAGTTCAAAACCAGCCTGGTCAACATGGTGAAACTCCATCTCTACTAAAAATACAAAAAAATTAGCTGGGTGCCTGTAATCTCAGCTACTCGGTAGGCTATGGCAGGAGAATTGCTTGAACCTGAGAGGTGGAGGTTGCAGTGAGCCAAAATCGTGCCACTAGATTCCAGCCCAAGCGACAGACCGAAACTCCACCTCAAAAAAAAAAAAAAAAGCTTAAATTCCAGTGATGAAAATAGTAGTTTAAATGATACAAATTAACATTTGATAAACCAAAATAAAACTATAATTTGTAAAACTTGAAAAAGAAAATCTACATATTTACATATACTGATGCTATCAATGAATGTTTATTTAAGATGAAGGAGGGACGAAGAACATCAAGTTTAAAAGCCAGTTATGAAGCATTTAAGAATAATGACTTTCAGCTGGGAAAAGAATTTTCAATGGCCAGGGAAACAGTTGGCTATTCATCATCTTCGGCACTTATGACAACATTAACACAGAATGCCAGTTCATCAGCAGCCGACTCACGGAGTGGTCGAAAGAGCAAGTAAGTTTTATTGTTACAGTAGCCTTACACCTTTACTGAACACTTGGTCTACTTGACACCTCAGCCAGGCCTCTGTATGTTAAAGGCAGGATATAACGGATTAAAATTAACCTTCCAGAGGTGGAGAGACATGCAGTTTTCATTTTATAGTGCCATACTTTGAAGTGGTCAAGTCTTTAAAAAGTGTTAGAGTTGTTTTTAATTTTTCTAGAGTCTTAAATTGAGTTTGTTAAGACATGACTTCTATTTATCTTCTTTTATTCATTAAGATAAATCATTTTATGGAACTGCTTTTCATTTATTACCCTTTATTTTGCCATGTGTTTCAAGGTAAATTAACGCAATGCAAATTATATCCTGGTGATTTTTTTTTTTAAACAAGATTTTCCATTTTGATTAACAGCAAGCAAGGCATCTTCATTCTTAGTCTTGGGTCCCAAAAACTGATGGTATAAAAATAACCCTAGATTTTGTATATGAGACTTGGGATGATTTTATAAGCTTTAAATATGAAAACTTAATAGTATTTATCACTGTCTATCCCAGGTAACTGAATATGCTGGGTGTTTATACATAATGAAAGTTCAAATGCTAGGCCAAAATAATTAGTTACCTAGTAGTTATATTTTCTGTATTTTTAAATATGTTATATTTTTTGTGAATTAATCCTTTAAAGAATGATCAATATGAAATAACCACGACAGAAGTGTCAAACATCTTAAAAATTAATTCATCTTAATGGTGCAAGTTTAATGTAATTTCTTATGATAAAGTTCTATGCTTTTAGAATTTAAATAGCATAGGGCTTAGCAGTAAATTACTTGCGAATTTTTACAGTCTTGGTTCCCTGCCATACTCATAGTAGGTATTCACACATCAGTTGATGGTTATAACCACTTTCATCAAATGTTTTTGTGTATGTGTGCTTTAGGTTTTGATGAAGAGTATTCAGTTTACTTAAAAATACAAATAATGAGTGGCTGGGCGCGGTAGCTCACGCTTGTAATCCCAGCACTTTGGGAGGCCGAGGCGGGCGGATCACGAGGTCAGGAGATCGAGACCATCCTGGCTAACACGATGAAACCCCATCTCTACTAAAAATGCAAAAAATTAGCAGGGCATGGTGGCGGGCGCCTGTAGTCCCAGCTACTCAGGAGGCTGAGGCAGGAGAATGGCATGAACCTGGGAAGTGGAACTTGCGGTGTGCAGAGATTGCGCCACTGGGCAACAGAGCGAGATTCCATCTCAAAAAAAAAAAAAAAAAAATACAAATAACATCTGTAAAGTAGCCAAAACTTATATTAATTCTTCAAAGTACTACCTACAATTTAAGTCATTGGTAAATCCAGATTACTTTAGCTTAGACTTTAATTTATACATTTGATATCATTTCATTTTATACTATTTATTTAGGAGTTATTCTCTGGTAACTTCTGGATGGTGAGCAAATAAAACTTATACTATTTTTTTCAGAAACAACAACAAGTCTTCAAGCCAACAGTCATCATCTTCTTCCTCCTCTTCTTCCTTATCATCGTGTTCTTCATCATCAACTGTTGTACAAGAAATCTCTCAACAAACAACTGTAGTGCCAGAATCTGATTCAAACAGTCAGGTTGATTGGACTTACGACCCAAATGAACCTCGATACTGCATTTGTAATCAGGTAAAAGTCTGATATGTCTATAAAAGTATATTCTGAATAAACTAGAAGGAAGAGAACTATTTCATTTTTAAGCACTTTTTAAAACTCACTTAAAATACCCTTGCTTTATTTGTATACTTTTCTCCCCCTTCTTACCAAAGTGACATTGCTGTAAATACTGAGTATAAAGAAAAATGTTACCCGTAATCCTAGCCCTCAGATACAACCTGCAACTAAACATTTTTGGTGTACCACTACCATATACCTCACGTGCACATTGGCTGCCTTAATAAAATACAACAGACTGGGTAGCTTAAACAACAGAAGATAATTTTGTCACAGGCATGAAGGCTGGGAAGTCCAAGATCAAGGTGTCCACTCACTCAGTTCTGGAGGAGGGCTCCCTTCCTAGATGCAGACTGCTGCCTTCTCACCGGGTCCTCACATGATAGAGGGAGAAAGAGTGTGCTCTGGTGTCTTTTCTTATAAGGGCACCAGCCCTGTCAGAGTAGGAACCCACTCTATGGCCTCATTTAACCTTTACCACCTCCTCACAGGCCCTGTGTCCAATTACAGTCACGTTAGGGGTTAGGGCTTCAACATATGAATTTTGAGACATAAGCATGCATTTCATAACACATGTCTATGCAGATATGCACATGCATGTGTGTATGTAAGTTTGTCAGTAGGAACCACAGTGTATACTTTCTTGTTACTGGCTTTTTTCTCGAAATCAGGTATACCTAACATGATTTTTCTTCAAGATCATGTTTTTAATCTTCACATAGTTATCTCTTGTGCCATCCACTGTAGTTTTTTTAACCATTACCTAGCTATAGATTATATTAGTGGTTTTAATTTGTTTGAAATTAGGGATAATATTACAACAGGCATTTTTAAAATATAATCCATTTTATACATCTAAGTTCTTGGATAATCTTTTAGAAATAAAATTAGGCTGTAAATATTTGACAGACTACCAAAATATATTTTCTAGAAATTTATTACCAAAAATTAATAAACATACATGTCTACTAAACCCTGTCCAACACTGGATATTATTTTCTTTTAAAAACTAAGTATCAATTTGGTAGTTTTATATTATGATTGTTTTAAATACACTAGTATTATTGAAGTTGGACATTTTTTGACCATTTTTGTTTTTTACATTGTGTATTGACTCCTAATGGTGTCGGCTGATTTTTCTATTGTTTTTGTTATGTACTTTAAATATTTGCTTGATTTAGTTTTTTTAAGTAATTCTAAAATTTTAATTTTATGTAATTATGACTGTTAATTTTTTTTTTTTATGATGCAAGGCATGGATTATATACTTAGAAGGGCTTTCTCTTTGACTCTTCTTTCTACAAAAAATTGTCTTGTATAATATTTTCTCCTAGTTTTTATATGGTTTTGTCTAGTTCTTTGCATGCTTCAGTTTCTTCATATTTAAGACTTAGTCTATCAGCAGATTATTGTGTCTAACAGTATTAGTTGCCAATCTGATTTTTAAAAATTTTAACAATTTGTTAGCTGTTCTACTATCACCCAATAAACATTTTTCAGTACAAATGATAGAAAAGCATATCCTGTATCCTGACAACAAAAGTAGATTACTTGCAAAAGAACAATATCAGACTGAACCTAGAGTTTTCCTCTGTAACACTAAAAAACTAGAAGGTGATGGAGTATGTCTGTAGAGTTTTCAGGGAAAAATTAAGAGCCCCCCAAAACTTGATATTCAGAGAAGTTATTTCTCTGCATAGGACCATGTAAATATATTTTCACTCATGCAGAGAATCAGAACGTATGCCATCTAGTTAATCCTGTCTGAAAAATTATTCAATCCACTGAGAACTTCAGTGAACTCAAGGATTAGCAAGTTATGCCCTAAAGTGCTGGTGATGAAGAGCAAAAGAAAAATGAGAAAGGACATAAAATAGATAAGTTTAGAAGTTTCAAGGAAGTGGACTATTAATTGCAAAAATATAAATGACCTAATGCGACCCAAGAAGTAAAAACTTTCAGTAAGTAATCAAGAAAGAAACTTAAAATTTTTATAATAAGAACTACCCAGAAAAATGACTCCTTCGTCCAGGTGATTTATATAGCAAGTTCTTCCAGACTTCTGAAGGGCAGATAATTCCTGTGCATTTCTTCCCATCCTTGCCCCACCCCGCCCAAAGGAGTATTTCAGGAAAAAACTATTATACCTTGAGTCTCAATGTAATTGTATATTCAGTGTATTTCCCTTATTTTCCAGCAGTATCATAAACAGTTAATTGGGATCTGGGTGTTTGTTCCATGGTCATAATAAAGACATTTAATTTTTTTTAACTAGGTATCTTATGGTGAGATGGTGGGATGTGATAACCAAGATGTAAGTATTACATTTTTCTATTTAGGAATAAAAAAAATCACAGGTTGTTACTACTTGAATATTTGTCTTATTTGTTGTATGGCTTGGTCTAAGAAAACAGGTTTACAGGTATATTAGTTATGTTATGCTAATGCTAGAATATTCCTCTTCAAAATAGGGTAATGTCCCTTAATGTGTTCCCTATTTTAATTTTTAAAGCTAATTTTATTATTTTATGTGCAGATTGTCTCAGAAGTGTTATGTTGTATGAAAATTATAAATACCCTCCTTTCCCTTTGCTAAAAAATACTGTTTACTAGAATCCAGTTCATTTATCACATTGAAGAAATGGAATTTTAAAACAATTCATTCTTTCAGGCTGCACCATGCTAAAGTGAAGGGTGGGATAATTGAGCATCTAATGTGAGATTATCTTCCTTTCATGAGTATAATATTTTTTCCTGTACTCTGCAGATGTTAGCTGATAAGAGCCACCTCTGATCTAAAAAATAAAGGAAATGTTAAAGGAAGGAATTCTTGGTTTTTAGGAGACTTAATTTTAGTTAGAGATATGTTTTTTATTCAATACTGAGAATATTGTTGTCTAGTAATTTTGACTCCCTCCTTATTTAGTAGTGACAGGATTCTAAGATTAACAAGAGTTTTAAATTTGTAAAACAATCTGAAGATTGAGGGAGTTGGCTAGGTGCATTAAAATGTGTACTTTTCCTAGACCTGATAAGGTCACAGCAACATGCTCACATAGATGGGGACAGACCCTCCTTCTATTTCCCTATCTAGAATCCCTTGTAGGCTGTTTGTGGTTATTGCAAAAACAATATTGCCCAACCATTTCAAGAACATCACTGTAAACTCTTCTGGGGCAGTTAGTGAAAATGATGAATGAGATTTCTGTGAGTACCAGTATCATGCGTCTCTGATTCTTCTTATTCCCAGTTGTGCTCTTCTGAGTGCTAAGACTTTCCATGAAAGAGTTTTCTGCTTAATATGTTTCAAAGAGGAATACTTTTTCTCTACATTTCTAGGAATAGAAACACCCAGGTAGGAAATCCAGGGCATAAGACATAAATTAATGTCTTTAATTACAATCAGCTTATTCTACTTTATGAGACAGCAAATAAGGCTTACTATTAAATAGAATCTTAAGATATATTTACTTTCTACATAGAAGACTCATCTCACTTCTTTTTGCCCTTGAAAGTTGAAAATTAGTGAATTTTCATTCATTCATTAGGATGATGGGACTAGATTACCTGGACCTCAGGATTCTTGAAGATTCATAATTTTTCTGTGCCTTCATTTCCTCATTCCTGAAGCTTATTGTTTAGTCTAAATGATGTCTAAATAATCTAGATCTAAAAATGCTGATGTCACACATCTAATTATTGTTAAATGGATTATTCAGTCTCCTGAGCATATTTTAATATACTCTTTTGTCTTCAGAAGTACTGAAAACTTGTTTTTTGCAATTTTGCTTTCTAGTGCCCTATAGAATGGTTCCATTATGGCTGCGTTGGATTGACAGAGGCACCAAAAGGCAAATGGTACTGTCCACAGTGCACTGCTGCAATGAAGAGAAGAGGCAGCAGACACAAATAAAGGTGGTTTTGTTTGAGGAAGAAATAAACTTCAGCTGAAGATTTTATATAGGACTTTAAAAAGAGGAGAAGAGAAAGAAGAAACAATGCATTTCCAGGCAACCACTTAAAGGATTTACATAGACAATCCTATAAGATCTTGAACTTGAATTTTATGGGTTGTATTTTAATAATGTAAGTAAATTATTTATGCACTCCTGGTGTGCTATGAATATTATTCCAGTTAGCCTTGGATTATTTCAGTGGCCAACATATGCAGACATTTGTACTCCTCAACCATTTTCTCAAAGTAATGGGCATTCTATGATTTAGACTTCAAGGAATTCCAATGATGAAGATTTTAAGGAAAGTATTTTATATTCAACAGGTATATTCTGCTGCATGTACTGTACTCCAGAGCTGTTATGTAACACTGTATATAAATGGTTGCAAAAAAAAAAAAAAAAGTCAGTGCTTCTAAAAAGAATTTAAGATAATGGTTTTTAAAATGCCTTTATAATAAGCTTTGTTTCTTTGTGAAACTAATTCAGCAGGCTGAAGGAGATGGTTCATGTGATAAAGTGGGCTGGTATCCTCTAGAGTACCTGGGTACATAAACAGAAACTCCTGTAGGTAAAAAGTAATTTGTGCCATTAGTCTTTCTATGTTTCTGCATCCAGATAGAGTGCAGTTCATGAGGGAGGGGGCGGGGGACTGAAGGGGAAAGGGCGTTAAAGTGATACATTTTTATACCAAATGTGTTTATTTTTTTGTGCAAGTAATCCTTAAAATTGCAATTGTTATTAGGTGTTAAAATAAAGTTTTTAAAAAATTACTTGTATTTATACTTTACATACTTAATAATGAAAATTTCTGAATTCCAATTAACTTTCAACTTTCATAATCTAAAAAGAATCAGAGGCCCAGGACACAGAATACTGTGTAATCTGTGATGTCTTTAATAATGTTTAGAGTTTGTGATATAAGAATACAGGAAAGACATTTTTAATGTAAATTTGAAATGCCCCTGTATTTTTTTTAAAACATCTTCTGGCTTTTCTTTCAGTCTAAATGACATGAAAGAATTGTAAGTGCAACAGTTAAAACGAAAATAATGGTTATGGGTGTTTTGACTGGAGGCAATGTAGCTATATAGAGTAAAGAGATCCCCCTGGTCAGGAGCTTCAAATTCAACTATTTTCGGTTCTACCACTTACTGATATGACAGTTAATTCAAATTTTGTATCGCTCTGGGCCTTATTACACCAGGGTGATGCTGAATACAGAATAGATCTTATTCTATAGGTGCTATTCAAATTATAAATTTGCATAGTGGAGGTTTTATTTAAAGTATAATATCGAGTCTGGTCGATAGAAAAATCCTTAACTTTTAAGATACTTCTTATGTATCTTTTATATTGAAACTTACTGGGTCCATCAGATTTCTGCTTTAATTAAACCACTTATGAGCTTCTTAGAACTTATTCAGATAACAGTGTAAAATCTATGCAGTGGTACCCAAAGGGTGTGAGGTAGATAGGGGATTTCAAGGGTCTCTTCCACCTTTGAGATCCCATGATTCTGAGCTGCCACAGTCTGATTATACAACTTTGCCAGCCCCCTAAACAAGTTAGGTTCATTTGTGGGTACTCATGATTTCATAATATCATGATTATCACGATTTCATGAAACTCACTATTTTGAGATTTTATAACCCTTTAAGAAGTGATAAATAATCTAGTATTCAATTCGTTTATTAAAGTATATTACCTGGAAATGCTCACATGTACCATTGACATCCTCTATATATTATGACTATTCCAAACTCATCATTATATAGAATTGATCAAAGGAAAAAGCCTTATGTACAGCCTTATTTGAAGAGAAAGTTCTTTGAGTCAGGAACATCTTGTTTACCAGCTGCTACATCCCCTTTCAGTGTGTGAATTCCACTCCTTACCAAATCACTTAGAAAACACTTTGACAAGTTTTAAACTCAAACACTGAATATTTTATGAAGCATGTGTAAAGAAATAACCCAAAATTTGGTGCAGGTATTTAGTAATGGGTAGAACCTGTTAATATCTGAGTCATATATAATGGGCCCAAACATGGAACTACCTCATTGCCCCCCAAAAATGTGGCCAACTATTAATATTCTTTGTGACATTTACACCAAGGGGCATAGTAAGTATTTTTGGTATTATAAAATACACATTCAAAATCTCTGTTATACAAAACTCATGTAACAGTTGGTGGGACAAAATATCCAAATGTGGGTTCACAGTTCATAGGTGGTGAAAATTGAGGCCTTACTGCTATGGAGTGTATATCAAAATGTTCATGGTGACACATTTGAAGCAATAAATGGCTTAATTAAATGCCAAAATGAGGCTGAGTGTTTGATAAGCATACGATCATTCTTTTCAAGGGCAGTTTATATTTTTTTGCTCTCTTCTCTTTTAAAGCAAATTCCACATTTTAGGTTTTTAACCATCTTAGGTTTATGCAATGTTAGTGCCCTTTGTCCTTAGACTTTAGAAATGGTCTTATTGACCTAATTAATCGTTTTAATCTTATGCAAATAAATATCTAACAAACTTGGGTTATAAAGGGGTAAGATACTTTTTAATGCGTAGACATTGCAATGGTTTCCCTTCAGCTCTCACAGATAAAAATACATGTATTTTTTAGCAGATGGGTTTTAAGAGAAAAAAAGACTGACCCTCAAAAATATTCTTTAACTTTACAAATATTAAGCACCTAGATGCTGAGAATATACAGACGAAGGTATTATATGTGTGTATGTGGGGAGTTGGTAGGGGCAGACATGTTAAATGTGTTATCTTGATAAATGCTATAATGGATATACAAAGCACTGGGAGAACACTGGGAGGCAGGGAAGTTGATTACTGAAATAGTCAAGAAGACTTAACAAAGGAGCTATCATTTGAACTGAGTCCTAAGGACGGATGTAGTAGAGATGGCTTTCAAGGCAGAAGAGACTCTTCAAGGCCACATGCATTCTGGAACTTAAGGCAGTCTGGAAAGAGTGGCCATGAGGCAGGTAAACAGTGTTAGGGAAAGAAACCAAAAGACAGCAAGAGTCTATTCATGAAGAGCAGGAATTGTTTGTTATAGGAGTCGAGGGTAACATTTACATATTGTTGCTTAACTGTAGTTATGATTATTTTAACAGTTCAATGAAATTGAGAGGTGACAGCGTGCTGGCAGTCCTCACAGCCCTACTCGCTCTTGGCGTCTCTGCCTGGGCTCCCACTTTGGCAGCACTTGAGGAGCCCTTCAGTCCACCGCTGCACTGTGGGAACCCCTTTCTGGGCCGGCCAAGGCGGGAGCCGGCTCCCTCAGCTTGCAGGGAGGTGTGGAGGGAGAGGCGCGAGCGGGAACCGGCGCTGCGCGCGGCGCTTGCAGGCCAGCTGGAGTTCCGGGTGGGCGTGGGCTTGGCGGGCCCGCACTCGGAGCAGCCGGCCGGCCCCGGGCAATGAGGGGCTTAGCACCCGGGCCAGCGGCTGTGGAGGGTGTACTGGCTCCCCCAGCAGTGCCAGCCCACTGGCGCTGCGCTCGATTTCTCGCCAGGCCTTAGCTGCCTTCCCACGGGGCAGGGCTCGGGACCTGCAGCCCGCCATGCCTGAGCCTCCCACCCTCTCCGTGGGCTCCTGTGCGGCCCGAGCATCCCTGATGAGCGCCACCCCCTGCTCCACGGTGCCTAGTCCCATCGACCACCCAAGGGCTGAGGAGTGTGGGTGCACGGCACGGGACTGGCAGGCAGCTCCACCTGCAGCCCCGGTGCGGGATCCTCTGGGTGAAGCCAGCTGGGCTCCTGAGTCTGGTGGGGATGTGGAGAATCTTTATGTCTAGCTCAGGGATTGTAAATACACCAATCAGCATTCTGTATCTAGCTCAAGGTTTGTAAACACACCAGTCAGCACCCTGTGTCTAGCTCAGGGTTTGTGAATGCACTAATGGCCACTCTGTATCTAGCTGCTCTGATGGGGCCTTGGAGAACCTTTGTGTGGATACTCTATCTAACTGATCTGATGCGGATGTGGAGAACCTTTATGTCTAGCTCAGGGATTGTAAATGCACCAATCAGTGCCCTGTCAAAACAGACCACTCGGCTCTACCAATCAGCAGGACATGGGCGGGGCCAGATAAGAGAATAAAAGCAGGCTGCTGGAGCCAGCAGTGGCAACCAGCTCGAGTCCCCTTCCACCGCGTGGAAGCTTTGTTCTTTCTCTCTTTGCAATAAATCTTGCTACTGCTCACTCTTTGGGTCCATACTGCTTTTATGAGCTGTAATACTCACCGCGAAGGTCTGCAGCTTCACTCCTGAAATCAGCGAGACCATGAGCCCACCGAGAGGAACGAACAACTCCTGACGCACCGCCTTAAGAGCCGTAACACTCACCGCGAAGGTCTGCAGCTTCACTCCTGAGCCAGCGAGACCACGAACCCACCGGAAGGAAGAAACTCCGAACACATCCGAACATCAGAAGGAACGAACAACTCCAGACGCACCACCTTAAGAGCTGTAACACTCACTCACCGCAAGGGTCGGCGGCTTCATTCTTGAAATCGGTGAGACCAAGAACCCACCAATTCCGGACACAAAATCACTGATTTAAGTATGTTCCCTTATTAAGATTATAAAGTAGGGGTGACTTAAAATTAATCTGTAACTTGGAAAATGCTAAATTTAGGTGGATCTTTCCCTTGATTTTTGAAAGACAAAATTGCTAGTCAAGATTTTTAGATTTCCTTATTTAGATAATAAAATCAAAACTGCTGAACTAGTTTATAGTTTCTGATCCAGGATCTTAATATTCGTGATCTGATTATGCTACAGAGAAATAAAGTTTAAAGTGATTTAAAGATGAACTAACTTCAGATTTCTGAGTTTTTCTTTTGAATGAGGGTCTCACTCTGTCACCAAGGTTGGAGTACAGTGGCACAATTACAGCTCACTGCTGCCTCTACCTCCTGGGTTCAAGCGATCCTCCTGCCTCAGCCTTCCGAGTAGCTGTGACAACAGGCATGGACCACCAATGCCTGGCTAATTTTTATATTTTTTGTAGAGATGGGCTCTCACTTAGTTGCCCAGGCTAGTCTTGAACTCCTGGCCTTATGTGTGTGTGACCAGGCTAGTCTTGAACTCCTGGCCTTAAGTGTGTGCGCCCAGGCTAGTCTTGAACTCCAGGCTTAACTGGCTATTTTTTTTTTTTTAATTGCTTTTGTTTGTTGGTTGCTTTTTGAGATGGAGTCTTGCTCTGTTCCCCAGGCTACAGTGCAGTGGCATGATCCTGGCTCACTGCAACCTCCGTCTCCCAGGGTCAAGTGATTCTCCTGCCTCAGCCTGCCGAGTAGCTGGGATTATAGGCATGCGCCACCATGCCCAGCTAATTTTTGTATTTTTAGTAGAGACAAGGTTTCACCGTGCTATCCAGGCTGGTCTTCAACTCCTGACCTTGTGATCTGCCTGCCTCAGCCTCCGAAAGTGCTGGGATTACAGGCATGAGCCACTGTGCCAAGCCGGCTGTTTATGTTTCAAGCAGTTAAGTCACATATACCTTCTAAGTCTGTGTTTTAACTAATAGATTGTTAGATGCTGCCGGGCACGGTGGCTCACGCTTGTAATCCCAGCACTTTGGGAGGCCGAGGCGGGCGGATCATGAGGTCAGGAGATCGAGACCACAGTGAAACCCCGTCTCTACTAAAAATACAAAAAATTAGCCGGGCGTGGTGGCGGGCGCCTGTAGTCCAAGCTACTCGGAGAGGCTGAGGCAGGAGAATGGCGTGAACCCGGGAGGTGGAGCTTGCAGTGAGCCGAGATCGCGCCACTGCACTCCAGCCTGGGTGACAGAGCGAGACTCCGTCTCAAAAAAAAAAAAAAAAAAAAAAGATTGTTAGATGCCTACGCATTATTAAAATAGTTATTTGAAAGCAATTTAATAATTTCTTAATAAATTATTCAGAGCTATATAATTCAGTTGTTAGTTAACCAGGTACCACTTTTTTCTTCACTGTTAAAGAAAATTACAGAAGAGAACATTATAATCATTCATCTTTCTGCTGCTTATTAAAAGTTAAAGATTTGATGGAACTTATTGCCAGTGTGGGACGTGAGAGTGTGGCTGCGTGTGTCTGTTGATGTGTTGTTTATTCACTTTCTCCACTCTACCTGCCTACGTTAATACGAATAGCTCTACTTAGGAAGGTGTATACTAGTATGCTGCTAGTCTTTGAGGATGGACTAATTTAAAACATTTACAGGTTTAATATCAGTTGTAGGAAAAGTTAGTGTTCATATGTTAATTATTTTTTGTGTTGTTAAATCTGCTCCCGTACAGGAACCTTCCATACTGATACGCTAAAATAAGAACTATTGTAACAGGTATCAAGTTATTTTAAAAAGCTGTATAAGTCAAATGTAATATCCCATACATTTGAGTTGAGCATAAATATGAGGCAATCCATTGGAATGATTTAACTAATATTATAACTAGTTTTAATGTTTAAACTATTTGATTTTAATAAAACTAGTTGTAATGTTAGTAAAATCATTCTAATGGATTGCCTCATATTTGTTCTCAGGTAAATATGAAGTATTAGTAGAATCTAATTCTAATGGGATATGACCTCCCTGGTATATATCCCATTAGAGTTTATCAAAGTTTATGATTATATCCTTGAAGTATTTGTGTATTTATCTTAATATGGTCATTCTTTTTTTGAATACTTTGAGGAACTGGTTGTAAAGATAATTTTTGTGGGTTTCCCAAATGTGCCAAAACACATTTTCACTTTACCAGTGGTCACCATGCATAAACGTTTTTAAAAGAGTGATCTGTTGAAAAAAGGAAAAAAAAAAAGCTTATATATTGTTAGAGATCATACGGTTTAGATTAGATATAGAAGTAACCTTTTGACTTTATGTGGTGGAATGTGACTAAAGGGATATACTCAGTCAAAGAATGTTTCCTTCTTACCCAGCCAGATTAGCTATGTGAATGCCAGCATTCACTGAAGTGATGAGACAAAACCTTCCTCCCTCCCATCCACATCACACACATCAATTTTCAGATAGTAAAATGACACTTATATGAAAGTTTTAAAATACCTTTTATTTTCTGAAAATGGACATGACTGTTTGAATTGTGAATACATTAAAAAAAGAAAGCAAGAAAAGAGGAAAAGAAAACAAGAAAAGAAAGCAAGCTAAATTATGTGGCTATCTTGAGACATTTAAAAAAATGTATACAGTTTCCAAAGAATCTTGTTTTGCAGGTTTACAGAGAAGACACATGAGATTCTTCACGGAGAACATTGTTTGATCTGTCATACAACAAATGAAAGTTAAATATTTTCATGTTTTATATATCATTGAACTGATTAAAGCAGAAATTCTGGCTCCATACCAAGGTATAAATTTATGTCCTGAAGAAAGTAATGAAAAAAATAGTATAAATCATTGGGTTAAATATTTACCCAATGAAATGTTTACCTCATTCCTCCCACCCGCCCCAATTTTACATGTGTGCCCACTAATTGAAGTGATTCTACCTGTCTGTCTTTTAGAATGTGTGTATACATATATACAGATGTATCTCTATATCTGTATATATAATCTTTTAGAGGATGCAAATTTGAAAGACAAATTTGAGAGGCTTAAAGGAAATTATATGCCCAAAGTTGCATTTGTTTGGGAGAGCAGTATAATTACACATTCGGGAAATGGCTAAAATTCTAAGGAAGTTAATCATGTCATTGCCATAAGCTGTTGAGGCACTCACTATTGTAACTTAAGTAACACACAAATTTCAGGCAGCTGTATGTAAAAAAAAAATGTGCAACAACTATTTGTTCAGTTAATTTTGAGTTTCTTTACCTTAGCACTTTAAATAAATGCTTATTTTTATAGGTTTTGAGGGTACACCTACAGTTTTGTTACATGGCTCTATTGCATAGTGGTGAAGTCTGGGCTTTTAGTGTATCTGTTTCACAAACAGTGAACGTTGTACCCAATAGGTAATTTTTCAACCCTCGGTCCTCCTCCACCCCACCACCCTCCTTTTGGGCTCTCCAATATCTGTTATTCCACTCTGTCTGTCCAAGGTGTAGCCATCGTTTAGCTCCCACTTATAAGTGAGAACATGTGGTATTTGATGTCAAGTTATTTCGCTTAGAAAAATGCCCTCCAGTTCCATTCACGTTGGTGCAAAAGACATTATTTCATTCTTTTTTATGGCTGAATAGTACTCCTATGGTGTGTGTGCGTGTTGTGTGTGTGTATATTACATTTTTTAAATCCAATCCACTGTTGATGGACATTTAGATTGATTCCATATCTTTGCTATTGTGACTAGTGCTGCAATAAACATAGGAGTACAGGTATCTTTTTGACTAATTGTGTCTCCTGTCCAAGGAATAATCAGGCATGATAGCCGGACCCTGCTTAATTTCTGAGATCAGATGAGATCAGGTGTATTCAGTGTGGTATGGCTGTAGACTGATATAATGATGCCTTTTCCTTTGGGAAGATACCCTGTATGGGATTGCTGGATCCAATGGTAGTTCTGTTTTTAGTTCTTTAAGAAATATCCATAGGGTTTTTCATAGAGGTTGTATTAATTTACTTTCCCACCAACAGTGTATAGGGTTCCCTGTTCTCTCTGCATCTTCATCAACATCTTTTGTTTTTCTGTTTTTTGTTTTGTTGTTTTGTTTTAGACAGCATCTCCCTCTGATGCTCAGGCTGTAGTGCATCTCAGCTCACTGCAACCTTTGCCTCCTGGATTTAAGCAATTCTCGTCCCTCAGCCACCTGAGTAGCTGGTAGTACAGGCATGCACCACCATTCCCAGCTACTTTCTGTATTTTTAGTAGAGATGCAGTTTCACTATGTTGGCCAGGCTGATCTGAAACTCCTGGGCTCAACTGCCTCAGCCTCCCAAAGTGCTGGGATTACAGGCATGAATCACCATGTTCGGTCATCTTTTGTTTTTCGACTTTTTGCCATTCTGACTGGTGTAAGATGGTATCTCACTGTGGTTTTAATTTGCGTTTCTCTGGTTAGTAATGTTGATTTTTTCCTATGTTTTTTGGCCACTTGTATGTCTTCTTTTGAAAAATGTTCATGCTCTTTGCCCATGTTTTGATGGGGTTGTTTTTCTGTTCTTGTTTGAGTTCCTTGTAGATTCTGGATCTTAGCTCTTTGTTGGATGCATAGTTTGCAAACATTTTCTCCCACTTCCAGGTTGTCTGTTTGTTGATTATTTCTTTTGCTGCCCAACCTCAGCACTTTCAACATTTTGTGCCAAATGATTCTTTGTTGTGGGGGCTGTCCTGTACATTGGAGGATACATTTAGCAGCACTCCTGGCCTCTATACACTAGGAGTCAGTAGCATCTCTGCCACTGCCTTACCACCCCCTGCCAGTTGTGACAACCAAAAATATCTCTAGAATTACCAAATATCTCCTGTTTGGGGGGATAAAACTGCCTCTACTTAGTTAAATGTTACCATAATGTGAAACCTTGTGGAAAAATTCAAATAATAATGGAAAATATTTGAATTTATGCTGTGTAGAATTCTATAAATATAAATTTTTTAAACAATCACTTGCCAAGGGTGCTAGATGCTCCCAGGGGATGGAGGTGAGTAAAATCTTCCATCATAAGCAGTTTATATGGCAAAGGATTATAAGTACACTAGTAACTAAAATACAGCACAAATGTAATGAAAATAATTCTGGTACTTGTGCAAGCAAATTCAAAATGCCTATTAAAAAGAGTAAGTTGTGAAAAATAAAGTGACCCATTGAAAACTGTGGAAAACTGAAATGTGTATGTCCCATTTAAAACAGGCAGCACCAAGTGTTAGCATAGGGGAACTCAAGGTGATTTGTATGCTCAGAAACACAGGTCTGATGTACAATCTAAGATTAAAAGCATTTAGTTTGGAGGATTTGGTCTATCTGGACTGTTGGTTCATCTAGAAACTTACAAAGAGATTGGCAAACAAAAACTAAGAAAGGAATAGTAGCAAAATGAAGAATTTTCACTGCGGCATTGTACTTCCACGTGTAAATTGGACAAATGCTGTGCACAAGGGGAGTCCTGCACATTCTTCCTATTACCCTTTGACACAACTCCTGGAGCTTTGCCATATCCTGCTATCACCCTTCACAGCCTAGGGTGGTTTTAGGACCACTGAAAAGGAAGAGGGAAATCTTCATTTTTAAAAAAATGCATAGAAAGCGTCATAAAAGATTCAGGCATCTTAAATTTAAGTCCACAGTCTGTGCAAAAGTTATACTCTGTGTATACATAACTCTGTGGAATAATACATCGTCAGGCGTATTTGCATATACCTTAATTGAATACAGCATTTGTTTCCTAAGGGACAGTGAAGGACTCTAAGGCAGGAATCTGACATTTTACATAGATTTTAAAATTAAATCTTACGTGTATTTTGCACTAGAATAAGCACGTGTATTTGACTCATGTTGTTCTTTCCCCACCTATAAAACCAAGAGATTTTGCTTTGTGAGTTTACAATAGAAGGTAATGGTAACATAACAATATTCTCAGATAATTGGAGACAATGGTCACCCTACCCTGAAAACTACCATATCTTCATTAATAAATCTAGGAGAGAATTTTTTTGGATTCCTACTGTCTGCAGATAAAGGCTAAATAGACTGTTAAACTTGGAAGTGATAGCCCTCCTTTATCTGTACCTAAACATAACACTCTTTTTCAGCTATATCTCGGTGGTCTCTTACTAAGACATAAGACTTTTATTTTCCCTCTTGCAGGAGTTGAAATCTTTGTGACTTGTTGGGGCCCAGTTGGGAAGTGGCTACTTTTTTCTTATCACCTCTCAAAAGATGTGAACTCCTTATTTTGATTCTCCATGGTGCTTGGAATATATCCATCTTAGTTGTGACTGGAACTGCTGTCTGTTTATCAGCCTTATTTCCTTTTCCTCCTGGGCGTGTATCTAGACCTCATTTCACAACCCCATTTCTGTTAAGTGGGTCCGTGTGAGTAGGCTCTGGACAATAGAATATGGCACAAGAGATATATGCCAATTTGAAGCTTGGCCCATAAAAGACCTCCCACAAAATTCACCATGCCCTTTCTCATCGGTTGTCTGCTAATGGGAGGCAGAGGATCCCAGTGAGTATCCAGGATTCTAGGTTATGGAAAGTCACCAGGTGGAAGGACCTTAGGTACCAAATGTCTTAGAGAAAACTGACAAACACTTAAAAATGATATGAGTGAGAAATGAGCTCTTATTGTATCAAGCCAATGAAATTTTACGGTTGTTTCAGCAGTTATCCTGCTGTGACCTATTCATCAGTGTGTTTCTTATATTTCAGTTGTTCATAGTATTTGTCATATGTCTTCTGTTTTTCCCAGCACCTAGGATGATGTTTCTGCATAGTAGAGATTCAGTGTGTCATTCAGGGTTTAAAAACCTCATCTTAAGTTCATAGCTTATGGGGCAAGTTCTAGAGTCAGCATTAGATAAGAGGTGGTAGGAGCTGAGAAGAGGGCTGTCAAACTTTCTAGGGAAGAGGGACTGGAAGGTTAGAGACCAGGCATTGCTGATAAGACTTCCAGCACTTAATCCATGACGTCACTGCTAGTGACTACAGCTGGATTTTACCTTATCATAGTCAGATAATATCCTGAAAGGGAAAGGCTGTTCCCTGCAGGAAAGCAACAGAGCCCAGAATCTGAAGACAGAGAGGAAATCCATGTCAAAATGTATCCCTAAAAGCATACATTTTCATAGCCTAGGGTGACCTTTGAGGTCATCAGTTGATTCCTGAAACCCCTGTTTTATGAGAAAGATGGGACTCAGAGGGATAGAGAGAGATATTACTTTCCCAAAGTTCCTAATCCAACACTGGGATTTTATGTTAAGAATACTTTTATACCCTTAGTTAAAAAAAAATTAAAAAAAATACCTTCTTCAAACAATTATTTGAGTGCATACTTTCCTCTTACCCCTACTCCACACCAAAGACCAAATGAAATGTGTAGGAAGGGAGCGTATATTTTGTGTTGGAGAGGTTTGGGGAGAAAGATGATTCTGTTTTGTCCAAGCTCGAAATGATAGGATCCTGAAAGGCCTGTTAATCTATTGTCCCAGATTAATCTGCTTAAATACAGGCCCTTGAATACTGAAATTATTTAGTGTAAAGTGTACTTTATGAAGTTATATGCACAAAAGCATTTAGTCTGAAATACTGCCAGAATCTACAGCCTCATGGTTCTAGTGAATATTTATCCTCTCACCCCATCCCTAAACTAACTTGTTCTGTCTTTATTATTCCCTGTTTGTTTGTTTGTTTTGTTTTGTTGTTTTTGAGACAGGGTCTCACTCTGTTGTCCAGGCTGGAGTGCAGTGGCACAATCATGGCTCACTGTAGCCTTGACCTCCCCAGGCTCAGGTGATCCTCCTACCTCAGCCTCTTGAGTAGCTAGGACCACAGGCACACGCCAACAGGCTCGGATAATTTTTTGCAGAGATGGAGTTTCGTCATGTTGCCCAGGCTGGTCTCAACTCCTGGGCTCAAGTGATCCTCCCGCCTTGGCCTCCCAAAGTGCTGGGATTACAGGTGTGCAACATCACAACTGGCCTCATTCACTCTTCTGATTCCTTCAGGCTCTGTCATTCCATTCGAATGTGTGTAACCTACTGCTCCGGCGTAAATACCTCTCAGGTAGAGTCTCCACATGCTGCTTTCATGCCACCCTTGCCCTTGTCCTCCCAAACCAGCATCTGCTGGTGGGTGCACTTCTATCTCAAAGAGGGAAGGGAAGAGAACTAAGAGCTCATGTTTGTTTTTGGTGTTTAGATGTTCCACGGGACTCATTATTTGATAATTATCTTTTTATGTGTCTGACACCACATCTCCCATAAGCTCAGTGAGGATGGAGCACAGCCTCAGGATTCAAACCTTAACAGTCATGCATTCAGCATTCATTTATCCAGCAAATACAGAATGCTTAGTTGCTTTCCATATATTATCTCATCTAGTTGTACCAACAACACTTCAAAGTAAACATTAGTATCCTTATTTCACGAATGAGGAAAGCTGAGACTTTGGTCAAACCACTTGTTTAAGAACAGCTGATAAAAGGCAGTGCCATGAATCATATCCAGATTGGGTTTACTCTAAAATCAGATGCTTGTGGATCACTTTAGTCTATTTGGTGATAATTCCTGCTATATCTCCTTTCCCCCTCTTGTTTGCACCGTCTCATGCTACCTCTTTTCTCTCTCTTGCAAATATTTCCTTACTGCCTTCTTCCACTCCCTTGGACTCAGTGGTTAAAATGGGAAACTGGGTTCTTCAATCTACTAGAATCATTTCTGGGATACTAATTTTCCACCTTCTTCCCAATTCCCGTTATTTGAAGCCTAGCTATATCATCTTAAAATTTTCAATACTGTTGTCTTTCATTTCTCCCACCTGAAAGGCAATTTTATTTTAGCATCTGATTTACTCTTTCTTCTGTACCTTGTTCTCAACAATTTCATAAAGCATAAGAATGACTCTTCAGATTCCCCAAACTCTGTTTTTCAGACTTCTTGCCTTAACAGAACTTAATAGAACTGTCTGCCTATTCCTTATCACTCAGTAACAGCATTGTCACACCCTGGATTCCAATTTAGAAATCTCATAATTCTTATTATCTCTCAAATCACATTGCATCCACCAAAACGATATGTCCTACAACACCATTGTTCAGCCATTTTCTCTTAAAACTCTTTTGGCTTCTAAAAGTGAAGCATCACTTTATTTTTCTCTATCCCATTTGTCATAAGATTAAGGACTCTGAATCTATACATAAAATAATATCAAAGCCACTGGAGGTGATACATGCAAGGGCTTGGGATGAATCCAGCTTCCGTGTGAATATTTCTTCTGTAATATGTTAATTAATTTGTTCTATAGGATGTTAAAAGTGTTTCTCACAAGCAAGGAACTCTAGATGCCCATTTCTCTGAATCTGTGATAGCTGGGCACCCCTAGGGGGCGCTCCGTCTCTCAAAATACAAGGGACTGACAGCAGCGTGCCTCTGGGTGAGGCTCACTCTAGGGGTGTGGCCTCACGGAGAACCTCAACCCACAAGAGTTTGGCTTAGAAACAAGTTTGAAAACCTCTTCAGGTCCAGAGCCTTTAAATAATGCCTGCTATGCGCTAAGACAGCCCTGGGTATCCAGAGTTCGCAAAGCAAGGACTGATTTCCGGACTGATTTCCTCTCCCTTTGACAGCCTCAGCAAAAGTGGAAGGGGGTTTGCAGAATTGCAGTATTAGCAGCGTCCACCCGAAGGTCTGCAAGAATTAGATTGAGCTGATTCTGGACAAATCCCACTGTGTACCTTTATCTACTGGGCAAAAGTTACCCCCAACACCTGCTATAATCAACTCATTTTAGGAGCAGAATGTCAGGCCATAAAGCATCAGATCATTGAAAGACGCAACTAATTAGTCCAGGAAAGGAGTAATAAGAACATCTGTGATCTGACTTCCATACTAAGGCACAGAGAGACGACTGAGTTATTCTGGTGCTTGCTGTCTGAGGTCCAGACAGTACTTGTGACCCTCTTATCCTCAGAAGAGTAACCACAATTCCCTGGAGTGAAGAATATCCCAATTCACTCATGGAGTTCACTTTAGTCTCGTTCTCGACCTTTGTCCCCAATTGGCTAAGGCTATTTGTTTTTCCAATTCTATATTAGGAAAAAGAAGTTGCATAGAGGATCAGACATCAGATACGTTTCTAAATTCTGCAGCTCTGGGTAGGCAGCCTCATTTGGGGAAATGCTAGCTGCTGTTTCCAACGTGGGGAAGCCCACTGTTTCGGACCCAGAGCTGACAGCGCTGCTCCAGCAGCCCCCAGGGCCAGAGGAACCCGGCCTTAGCTCCGCCCCGCTCTGCCCGGCCCCGGGTGGCTGCGATGCCGAGGTCCTCTGCTCCCGCCGGGCGTGCAGCGGGCGCGCGCGAGTGTGTTTATGTGTGTGTGTGTGTGTGTGTGTGTCTGTGTGTGTGTGAGATGAATTGGAGTCATACGACTGGGTGTTTCCTTCCGAGTGGTTTTCATCAGCAATCCATTAGGAAATCATGGAAACTTTTTTTTTCTGGCTAAAAGGATGAAAACTGAGTAAGTACATAGAACTTTGAACTTGAGACGGAGTGAAACAAATTCAAGCAAAAACTCTGACAGTAACCATGTCCATTCAAATTGCGTATGCCTTTTTTATGTTAAAAGCTGTGAATACTTACAGGACAGTGGGAATTTAAAACTAAATGAAGGGAAGCATACAAAAGGCTGAAAGCAAGACTGCTTTAAAACCGGAGGAAAATTGAGGAACTGCTAAGGCAACCTGGCCTGAGTTCAGCTGTGCAACAGGCACTTTGGGTTTTAATCTTTTGCGTTCTTCAATGCTGTTTTCAGACTCCAGATTTACTTTGGTATTGTTTTCTCTCTTCCTGGAAAGCTGAGGCAGAGTCGGACTCCTTTACTGTGAGTTTAAAGATGTGAAAATAAGGCATTGCTGGAAGCAACAGTTTGGCAGCCTGGGGTACACTCAGGTTATTCGTTACAACTATTATTATTTGATGTCTTTTTTTAAACTCAGGTCATCCAGTTTTGACTGTCATCCATGGAAGAGCTCTTATTAAACGCCTCAGACTTTCGGGACCTATGATTCTTTGGCACAACCCTTTGGAAAATTCTTAAGCAGGGATGAAGCAAACTTGATTGGAGTTGGGGAAAAAAAAGACAGATTAGTATTTTTCATGCTGACAAAAAATAGCTGCTATGACTTTTCCCGCAACGTGGACAGAGGCCAAGTGAAGCTGAACTGGTCATGGTCTGTCGCCCAGTGTTCCCTTGTCGTCGGCGATTTTGCCCCCGACCCTTCTTGGTGGGCTTAGTGGTGGCAATCTGTCTCTTCTACCAGACTCTGACCCTCCGAGGGACGAGGAAGCTCACAGCCGCTGCCCCTGGGGCTGTCCCACACACATCCACTGAAATCCAGGCAAGCAGATGCAAGAAAGGATTCTCTCAGGACAAACAGTGCTTCCTTCTCTCTGGTAATGCCCAGGAAACCAGAAAGGTAAGACTCTCATAAGCTTAATGGAGACAGTTTCTGCAAAGACAGCAATCTGCTTCTCTGTCCTTTCTATAAAACTAAAATTAACTTCCATGAGGTCTGAAAGGGATCCAGAGTGTAAACAGCCTAGAGAGTGACCTGATGACAGGGAAACACGTTACATAAGCTTCAACTTCTTATAGTTACTTCCAGAAAGTTCTGGCCTTACTTTATCTCTTAGGATTTCACTTCATTTCAGTGGAATGAAGTAGACAGTTTGGAGGAGGCATAAGATGATGTGGATTCTTTCTAAAATATCAGGATTCTTAGAGATCTGAGGCTTTACAATTCAAAAACATAAATCAAAGATTCAAAAACATAAATCGAAGATTCAAAAACTTTGATGAACCTTGAGTGTCTCTTTTCTCAAGGCAGTCAGTATGAGTACTTAGACCATTCCAGACTCAAAGATTCTCCAGAGTTTCATTTTGTAACTAGCTGGATAGATTCTTAATTGGTGACCACATTTCTAAAGCAATATATTTACTTCGAAAGCATTTAAAATAATAGGATAACAGGTTTCTTCAAAAGAATCGATGCACTGTGTTTTATTGTTTATAGGATCAGGGAAATACAGATTATTCTATATTTATACTATTCAGCTAAACTTACTAATCTTACTTGTCAAATGTTGAAAAAAAACACAAAAAGCACACAAAGTAACACAGGATTTCTATTTTAATATACCACTCTCCTCATGCCTATCAGTAAAATAATGACCTGTAACATAGTCAAGTGTAAAACAGAACATGAACAAAGAAAAAAAAAATCCACGCAAAAAAAAATCATGGTGGCAAAGCTACTAAATTTTATGTTACAACAAGTAGTATTGTAGCAGCATAATTGAGGGCTCTGAAAGTAGCATCTTATATCTACAGTAGATTCTGTTCGATCTTATGATGCCGGTTACCGTTTGAAGTAGAATTTCTACTTGAACACCAGCTCTGTCGCTAGCATTATTACCAAAACCTCCACGATTGACCAGCACCACCTGTTTTAAAAACTCTTTTATTTATTTCGTTTCAGACTACTGCCCTGTGAGACAGGTACAGTAAACATTATTATTAGCATTTTATGAACAATGAGCCTGACACTCAGTGCCATTTAGGTAGGTCACATGGTTAGCATTATGACATGATGCATCCCCACAGCAATAGCTATCAAGCTGTGTGGTTCCTACTGCAGGGCTGATGCTCCAAATAAAAAGTAAATTCAAAGCCCTTGTAATAATTTTTGAAACCACAACTACAAGAACTTATTGAACTACAAAATAACGTTAAGTTAAAACAAAGAAAATTTGAAACTTTTAAGTGACTTCATTTGTTATCCGTAATGCCAAGAAACATCTTGACCAAGAACGATCTTATGACAAAGAATAGTAGATAATATAAGTTGAAACACTTTAAAATGAAACTGCAACCGAGATTGTACATCTATTTTTAGGCACAGGAAAGTGATTGAAGAATGTGTATTTTTGTTGTTGTTGTTCATTTATACCAGCATTAACTTTTTTTCTTTTCCTGAATACATCACAGTTGCAATGGATGTAAACTGTGACTGTTAAAGTCATTTCTTGTTAGTTTCCAATATTGAGAAAGGTAATTTATTCAAAAATAGTTGACATAGTCTTGCTCTTATTTAATGCCTAAAATTTTTGCTAAGAATTTTGCATGAAAAGATTTTATTAATGAACTTACAGCTTTCTTATTCCCCTTGTTCTGTGTGATTCCTGCTTTGTTTGTAATTTAGGCATATGTTAGCTGTTATTTGTGGGCTGTCATAGAAAATTTTATTTCAACTTTGAATCTCCTACTACTTATAAACCATCTGAAACTTACTGGCTGCTGGTGTAAAACATTCACTTGAGACTTTTCTTCACCAAAAATGCCAAACACATGATGAATTTGGTTTACAAGTGATTCACAGTCTTAAGTATTTTAACTGTAAGCAAGATGCTAAATTTACAATTATAGTTCAGGAGCCCAGTGGATATGAAAAGTAGATTTCCAAACATTAGCCATGTCATTCCATTTTTAACCTATGCCAGCCCCTGGATTAAAGCCACTTTTTATTTGAGACAGAAAGGAAGTGAGAAAGAAAGTATCATACACATGTTAATTAAAACCAGATACAAATTAATTCTACTTATAGTATATGTTTTGAAAAAGGAGTCAAATCATACTGCAATTTAAATTATTAGATACTCTTTCAGATGGCTAAAATGAAGAGAGAAAGCTTTTGGGATCAATATATTGATCATTTTCTAAAGTAACTATTTGTGAAGTTCATTAAAAAAAAACTGATTAGATGCTATATAGGTTTCCTGAAAACCTAGAATTAGCTTTGAGGCATTTTATAGAAGTAGCATTGCTTCTATCCGTAAATTTTGGATTTTGTTATTACTTTTATTTAGTCAAATCTTTGCTTTAAGTGTTTTTAAAAGTTACTTAAAGCAGCTGATTTTGACCTAGGGTTCATGGATTCCAGAATGTATTTAGATGTATAAAATGTATACATCCATGACATTTTATGCAAAATACTGTAATGTAGGTGTATGTGAAGATCTTTGGGGGGAAATTATAGATTTCTGTCAGATATTCAGAACTAAAAACATGCTAAGAACCACTACAAATGCTTAACAACCAGTAGGTTTACATGTTAAACTAACTGCCCCTCCAGGATGTGTAAATTTGATCTAGATTTAAAAACGTAAAATCAAAAAAGCATAATTAAATACTTCAACTGAGCATATTAGAACAAGTGTTTCAGTGAATGTTTTAGTGTTTGCAGGGATAAACATTCAGAAACCAAAGTAAATACACAGAAATAAAAACTTCTTGGATCAGAGTTTTTATTCATTGAATAAGTAATACGTATTTCCCAGCCTTTTTTGTTGCAGTTGTATCTATGAGAAGACCTTTTCTACTTTGTCAGCCTCCTAATGGAGGGTTCTGTACTACCAAATATTTGATTGTGGGTGACTTTACCCTGCACACTTTTACACATGGGATCTGGTTCAATGTGTAAAGCTGTTTTCAGTATGGATTGAAATCATGGTATAGTATATGCCAACTTTCCATAGTGAGGAAGTACTCTCCCTCTTTCTTGCCAAACTTTAATTCATTTTTCCATTTGAATAATCCAAAGGGCTTGGCTAAGCAGATGTATTTTTGTCACTTCTTCTGAGTTTTCTCTCAATATCAGTAGTCTGAATATTGCCTGACAATCTGCCAAGTCTTAAAATTATTTCAATTTAATATATAAACACAGATGTGTTGTCTTCGTCAAAGTAGGTCACGCAATAGATTTATCTATTTTATAGCATCTAACATTTTAACATTTCATAGCACAGGAAGCACATTAAATTATAAACAGAAACAATGAAAGAAAATCTCCTTAGTATATGCTCCTTTAATGGAAACTTTGCTATTTGGGGAATACGTTTATACTCATCATAGCCATGTGTTTCTGATTACCTCCTGTTGATGGCTCCAAAATGAGAACTACTATTTTGTTGACTGTTGCTTGACTATTCATTTCCCATGTCTTCTTGACTCTCCCTTCTCTTTAAATGACCGTTCTATATGGCATCTACTTTCTCAAGGATCCAAACACAGCCCAATGCAAATAAGTGGATGTTCTCATTGAAAATGATCTAATTAATCTTGTTTGCATTTCTACTAGTAAATAATATATTTAACATTTGAAACTTTCTAAAAAAATTCCTTACTTGGCCCAGGTTTTCTAGAAATAGAACTGGAGGCAAACACTTGCATGCTAACACTTTATTGGAGAATGCAATCCCAGGGACACAAGAGTGAGGAAAGAACAGAGAAGGGAGAGCAAACAGAAGGGAGTACATTATTGCAAGTCATTTCCAGAGAGGCTTTCTTCAATGACCACGTCTCAGTACAGGTGCCAGACAAAAGGAGCAGAAAGGGCAAGCAATTTATGGCCTGATCTCTTCTCCTGCCTTTTATTGACTGGAGTCCCTCTCATGGTACTTACAGGTTGAGTTTTTTGGCTTCTCAGGGCAGCCAGTAGAGAAGCTAGCCCCTGGATGGGGGTTGCCCTGCAGGTGCAAAGGTGAGGTAGACCCTCCTTTTCAATCAGTACTGTGAGTAGGAGCTTCCAGGTCTGTGCTTCAGAGACAGTGAAAACACTGTCCTTAGTTTGATGACCACAACAATGGTGAGTAATGCCCACTAGAGGGGTAGATGAGGCAATGTGACCTACTCACTACTGAGACAGTAGTTTCATAACTTTGCTTTCTAGAAATCCACCAAAAATCCAGCAAAAAATCCTCGCACTCTTGGGAAGAGGTCTCTTCTTTTATATAAAAATGTTGTAATTATCTCACTGAGAATCCTTCTCTGTAGCTAAAAAAAAATCCCCCACAGAATCTTGCTTCATCTCTACCCTTTCTCCTCCTGATACCTTTCATTTATTCATTTTCATTCATTTAGTAAATATTTATTGAACAATTTGTATGTATTAGCCTCTTTATGAGATACAAGTTATACAGAAATAAAAGCTTCCGTGAGACAGACAAGTAAATTAATACGGTGATAGGAGACTGATAATTACAAGACTACTTTTTGAATGTTGAGAAGGAACTAGAGAGGGTAGAGAAAGAAAAAAGTATTACATGCAGAACAGCCTGCATATGCAAATAAGAAATGAAATAGCCGGATAGCCTGATACATTTGGAGAATTCAAAGTATTTGTTATACTGTGTGTGTGTGTGTGTGTGTGTGTGTGTGTGTGTGTGTGTGTGTGTGTGTTGTTGTTGTTGTTGTTACTGATGGAAGCAGGAAGGCAAATACACAAAGTAGAAAAGTCAGCAGGGTCTGGATGTTGGAAATGTGCACATGGTAAGGAGTCTGGATTCTATTCCAAAGGCAACAGAGAATCCCTGAAGAACGTTAAGCAAAGACTGGCATAAATACATAAGTGTATTAGAGAGAAAGTACGAACACACATTGCAGAATGGACTGGAGTAGAATTGAAGGCAGGAAGACCAGTTGGTAGGCTGTTTCAATATGCCTCTTCTTTGCCAAATCTTACTTTCCATGTGTGTTCCTGAACACCCCCTTTTCAACATTTTTCAAAATTGGCTCCACAGTTACCTTCTATTACTTATAATATTGCCAATTCCAAATCTTTCCTCCTGCCAGCAAACATGTGTAGAACTAATAAAACAATAAGCTTTCTTTGTACCTGGCAATCTACCTAATATAATATGCTCCCTGTCTCTCTACTTCCATTCGGAGAAACTGTAACTGGTTCTCTTTGCATGTACTTCCTTGTTACCTCTCCCCATTCCTTATCCTTTGCATTTGGTCATTTCTATTGAAACCTCTCTTGGTGAACCCCTTATTACCAAATCTACTGATCTAATTTCAATCTACATCCTTCTTCTCTGAGGCATCTTCTGCTATTGGGAAGTGACTCTTTCTTGAAATTTCCTTTTTGAATTCCACAACACAACAAGGTTATTCTGAAAAGCGTGTGGTCTCTTTTTGAGTTCATTTCCTCTCTCTGATGACACAGGTAGACATTTCCAACCTTAGGCCCTTGGATCTTTGCCTTGTTTTATACTTTTCCTTGATGAATGTATCAATTTTGCCTATTGTTAATTTTCACCCTTGGCAGATGACATATCACCTACCTCTTCAAATTCCTGTTACCTTTTTCTATAATATTATAAAATACTACGAAAATTTAAATAATTTATTTCACAAACTTCATGCCCAAATCAATGACTCCTCTTAATCTCCCTATTTCCATGAATAGGACCTGACACCCAACCACCATTTTCTTAGATGCATAGTTTTTATACCTCTGATATTTCTTTCTTCTTCTCCATACCTTGCTCATCACCAAATCCATCTTGCCTGGCTTCTTACCAAATCTGAGGCCTACCACTGAGCAACATGGCCAGCTCCTAATTAGAAAGGCCACAGCATTCTTCAATTTCTTCTTCTCCTTCTCCTTCTTCCCCTTCCCCTTCCGCTTCTGCTTCCCCTTCCGCTTCCCCTTCCGCTTCCGCTTCCCCTTCCCCTTCCTCCTCCTCCTCTTTTTCTTCTTCTTCTTCTTCTCCTCCTCCTCCACCTCCTCCTCCATCTCCACCTTCTTCTTCTTCTTCTCCTCCTTCTCCTTCTCCTCCTCCTCTTCTTCTTCTTCTTCTTCTTCTTCTTCTTCTTCTTCTTCTTCTTCTTCTTCTTCTTCTTCTTTCTTCTTCAATAACTCTGGGAGTGGTGGCTCACATCTATAATCCTAGCACTTTGGGAGGCTGAGGCAGTAGGATCACTTAAGTCCAGGAGTTCAAGACCAGCCTAGGCAAAATAGGGAGAGCCTATCTCCACAAAAAGTTAAAAAAATTAGCTGGGATTGATGGCATGTGCCTGGAGCACCCCAGCTACTTGAGAGGCCAAGGTGGGAGGATTGCTTGAGCCAGGGATGTCAAGGCTGCAGTGACCTGTGATCGTGCCTCTGCACTCCAGCCTAGGTGACAGAGCAAGCTCCTGTCTCAAAAAAAAAAAAAAAAAAAAAAGGACTTATCCTTAAAAAATTTTAATAGAGGTAAAAAAAACCCCACATATTATAAAATTTACCCTCTTAACCATTTGTAAGTATACAGTTAAGTAATATTAATCATATTTACATTGTTGCACAAAGGCCAAAACTTTCTTGCCTTGTTCACAGCCCTTATTCAGAAACATTAGTCTCAACTGGCTTGCATGTTGCTTCCTCTTCTCCTTGGCATCTGGCCCAGATCTGGATTTCCTCCTTGTGGTTTATATATTGCCTGTAGACATGCTGCTCCTTTTTTAGCTCTAACTTCTAATTTCTCTCTGGGACCGTGCTGTGCACTTAGCCCTTTATTATACTATTATAATTTTAGTAAATATCACATGAGCACAGCCTTTATGGCTATGTAAAGTGGAATTTTCTCTAGTCCTCCAAATTAATTCAGGTAAGAGTTCATCAGATTCCAAAATCTTAGCATCTACCTTCACAATCTCAATGCTGTGTCCTCGTTGTCACTAACCTAGACTCGTTCAGTGGTTTAACCAGTTACCCCTCCATCTGCCTGCATATTCTATGCAGTCTGTGCACAGGTCCCATTAATACCTCTGCTGAAAGCCTTCAGGAGTTGTAACGTTGAGCACACTCAATTGAGTAGAAACCGCCCTGATCCTGGCATGTTCCAACATACTTTTCCAGCCTTATCTCTACCCTGTCTCTATGTGTAATCCATAATCCAGCCAACAGCCTATTTTCTAAACTCCCACATCTCTCCTTCTGTCAGGAGTCTCCTCCAGGGAGCCTGCTCTACTCAATACCTCTAAAAATCTTCATGATCATTCTTAAAGCTTTTGAGAACCTATGAAGTTTCACCTCCTTCATCATAGCAGCCCTTATCTCCATGAGTGGATGTGTGCTTAAACATCCCTAATAAAACTTATGTTTCATTGTAACTATTTATAAATGAAGGAACATTAGAATGTTATAACTACAAATAAGTTAGAGATGATTAAGTTCAACATCTTTCTTTTTTAAGTGAAGAGAAAGAAGGCCACAGAAAGAAAGTGGCTCTCTCGAAGTAACATAATAAGTTGATAGTGTGGACAGGACTGGACTGAGACCTATGTCCTTTCTATTTTATTATAGCCCCATATGCTAACTCCATTCATTGGTATTATGAGTTGAATTGTGTACCCCGTCCCTGAACAGATATGTTGAAGCCCTAAACTCCAGTACCTCAGAATGTGACCTTACTTGGAAATAGGGTTATCGCAGATATAATTAGTTAGGATGAAGCCACACTGGAGTAAGGTGGCCCCTAATCCAATATGACTGGTGTTATAAGAAGACAGTAGATGGGGCGTGGTGACTCACACCTGCAATCCCAGCAGTTTGGAAGGCCAAGGTGGGTGGATCACCTGAGGTCAGGAGTTCGAGACCAGCCTGGCCAACATGGTGAAACCCTGTCTCTACTAAAAACACAAAAAAATTAGCTGGGCGTGGTGGCGGGCACCTGTAATTCCAGCTACTCGGTAGGCTAAGACAGGAGAATCACTTGAACCCAGGAAGCAGAGGTTGCAGTGAGCTGAGATTGTGACACTTCACTCCGGCCTGGGTAACAAGAGCGAATTTCCTCGGTCTCGAAAAAATAAAATAAAATAAAATAAAATAAAATAAAATAAAATAAAATAAAAGATAAAAAGAAGAGAACAGCATAGGAAGACAGAGACACACAGGGAGAATGCCATGTAATGCTGAGGGCAGACATTGGAGTCATGCAGCTGCACCCTAATGGACACCAAAGATTGTGGCAAACCCCCAGAAACTCGAGAGTCAAGGAAGGATTCCACCACAAGTTTCAGAGGAACTGCTGACACTGTTATTTTAGGCTTCTAGCCCCCAGAATTACGAGATTTAGTAAGTAAGCTTCTCTTGTTTTAAACTATCCAGCTTCGAATACTTTGTTACAGCAGCCCTAGGAAACTAATAAATTTGGGAAGGCAGAATAGTTAAGTACATAAACACTGCATTCAAATTAATATCATTTGTTAACTTGTTACCTTGGGCACATTTCTTGACCTGTCTAGGATTTAGTTTCCTTACCCGAATATGGATATATTATCACCAACTCCCCAGGCTAACATGAGCCTTAAATGAGATAAATCACATGAAGCACTTAAAGTGTCTGGCAGATAGAAAGCACTCAATAAATATTAACTATGAAAATAATTATTATTTAATTTCCTTGAAGACTCACTCCTCTCTGTGGACCCTATAGATCCTAACATTTGGCCTTCACAAAGTCAGTGAGCAATAAATTATTGCTGCAATGAACATAAGTCTTTGGATAAGAAATGTCTGAGATGAAAGCTTTGTTGAGTTTCTCTCTCTATCCCCCAGCCTCTAAGCTGTTGCCTTTCCACAGTAAAATGAATCTTTTGAATCAAGACCAAATTTAGGGAGGCTGATGTATCGCTCAACGTCAGACTTGCTGATCTATAGGCAAGTCCTCAGTTTTGCAGAATCTTTTTTTTTTTTTAAGTCTGAGTTGCTGAGACGAACAGCATGTTATAGCTGGGGATGGGGAGGAGTGAGTTGAGTGCAGATAGGAGGAAAGAGATTAAGATTTTGGACCCTGAGTAACAAATCTATTCACTTGTTTATTGTCTTTCCGCATGGAATATAAGCTCCTTCAGATCAAATACTTTATTTGATTGGCTTACTGCTACATCCCCAGTGTCAAAACAGCCTCTGATACATAGTGAGCATTGAATAAATATTCAGTCAATGAATGAATAAATAAATGAATGATGAATTTGATTCTGCCAACTCTAGAGCAGGGCAAGATATGAGAGGAACTCTTTCTCCCTCTTTTCTTTCTCTTGCTGAACTAAAAAGTCCTCCACTTCTCCTTCTTCCTGTACAAGTATCCCTTGATCTCTTTACTGTACTATCTCTTGGACTTCTGGCTAATGGTAATCATCATGCCACTTCTACATTAAAGTTGATTAATTATCTTTGATTAATTAACTATCACTGATTTCTCATTATCATCAGCTCCATTGTCTCATCCTTAGCCTATAAACATTCTCAAGTACCTACCATGATAATAATAAAAATAACATCCTTTCCTAATCATTGTGCCTTTCTGTTTACATCTCTTCTTTTTTATCCTCATTGTCACCATCATCTAAACTCTATTTCTGTTAAGGAATTTCCATTTTTAATAGATTGATCCTACCTAAAATTGAGCCATTCCTTTTATACATTTTTATATTGTAACTGGATTGGAAGATGTAGATTTAAAAATCTTGCCGATGGAATTTAAATACAGGAGTTTATGTATAGGAGGCTCTCAAGAGATGTTATCAACACACTAATAGGTATGCAACTTCCATAGAATTAGTTAGGCTGCCTGATGAGCATTTAATGCTTGTGAATTTATCTGAGACAGTTGATTAGAACGATGTTACATTTTTATAATGAAATATGCATATGGGTGAAAAATTGCTCATACTGAGAGAATTTAAACAAATTCAAATTTGTTTACATTGATACATTTTAATGAAGTCTTGATGAAGCTCAAATTTTAACAAGTTATATTAAATGTCATATGTATCAAAGAATTAATCATTTTATAAGTGTCATTCTCTCTTGTTTTTTCAGATAGTGGCAGGAACTTCTGCTTCTTTCTCCTTCTAAGCAATTCTGTTTCTTGTTTTAATGGAATTGAAAATTCATATAAGATAAACCCTCTGAAATAGAAACCACTAAATACACTGACATTATAAAAAGTGCTTCCTGTTATCAACTCTGAATCTGTGGCCTTTTGGGGTGAAAGGAATGTTTTGGTTTCGTTTTTCCCCTTGGCTTCCTTTAGATATTTTTTTCCAAGGGATCTGTTCTCACTAAAAGAATGAGCTCATGTTCTAACATAGGATTTATGTTCTGTGACAGAAATTACATCAAATTTGGAAATTTGCAAGGTAAACAGAACTTTGTCAACTTTTACACTTTTTTGGAGACTTGTTCAAAATATAAAATTAAGCATTTTGACTTATCATGTATGGAGTTCAGAAAGAAATATGACAAAGACTGAGTCAGCCATGTATAAGGATCTTAAAAAATTTTATTCAACTCTCAATTAAATTCACTAAGAGAGGCTGGGGTATTTATGATCCAAAATAATAGATGGATCAAAATAATATTAAGAAGAACACATGGATTTGGCAGTGCAGAATGGGCCTTATCATGTTCCTTGACATATAACTACCTTTGGTGTCCCTAATCTTTATCTGGGTGTTCTCAATAGGAACCCCTACCAGTTCATTTATAGTGCAGGCCAATCAGAGTAACCTGGTAAGAGGGAAGCTCTGTAACTGAATATTGCTGTTGAGAATAGATCTTACAATCTTCAGCACAGCTTTCAATCTCAAGCCTGTTAAGTATATTGAATAAGAAGCCTAGCAGATCATGGGTATGTTGTGGAATACATTGGTCCAAATTCCAGCTTTATCCTAGCTATAGGACAATTGGCAAATTTTATATACGTTTTTAAATCCTCAGTTCTCTTATTGGAAAATGGAACTAACCCCTATTTGTGGGAACTGAATAAAATCATATGTTTGAAAGCATCAAGCATGGTTGTTGGCCAGAGTCAATGTTCGATAAACATTACATGTGTCCTTTCTTCCCCTGAGAAGCTGGGTTTAAGCTCTGATCTCAAAAACAAGCACTGGGTATATGTTACATTATATTTTCTTCAATAATGCATATATAGTATGTATTTTTTATTGTCACCCTGTGTTTTCTTTGGTACATTTTGCTCAGGTAAATGTTTAAAGCTGCTTGTCCACTTTCCTTTTTGGCACCTATAGATACAGTCAAATGCAAGCATATTCCATGGGGTTTCCAGGGATATGCATAATACTTCCTCATCTGCTCAAGAAAGTCACTTTGACTGCCAGGAGTCAGAATGCAACATATCTTCCCTCATTTATTAAACATAAATTATTCACAAATTTTGATATTTTAGTTCTTTTCATAGCCAATCTCTTGTAACATACATCACAGCTGATCTCGACAAACTGAAGCTGGTAATTGCTGACCTGAGCATATTTTGAGTATGCTCGAGAGAGGGATTTGGGGTAGCCAATCTAGGAAGAGAGAGTCAGGTGGAGGAAGATGCCTGATGGTAATGTGTAACTATGGGAAGAAAATGGAATTTACTTAAAAAATAATATTGCTCCGGGGTCATGATATTTCTTATTTCTTTTGGCATAGGAAAAAGTAGGTGGTGTTAGGGTGGTGGTGCAGACTTCTAGAAACCACCAGAACAACCTGTTAAAAGTTCATGTGTCTGAAACAGATCCTGCCATGACCCATTCACCCTTTCCAAGAGAAAGGGAAATTACCTGGGACTGAAATGGGGAATCCCAGTTTGCATAATGAAGAGTTGGGTGACCGTGGACAAGTGACTTCTTTGGGTTTTATTTTCCTAGTCTGTGGTCCAGGGATCGAAATGCCTGTCACAGAGGTGCTATGGGATCTAATTAGACACTTTAGCTGAGAGTACTTTGAAAAACATTGAGATTATAAAAGACAGGGGAATATATAGTTTCATATCCAAAAGAATGATATCATTAAAATATTCTCATTGCATTTGGTGCCTCTTGGGAAAAGAAGACATTTATATATAACACAAATGTGATTACTGGAAACACTCTTTTCATTAAAAATTTATAGTATAGTGTGCTATACAAATGCCAAGTTATAAAGTTATGTTTCAAAATGCCACTAGGAGTCCAAAATTGTGCTGCTACAATTGAGTTTCCTCTTGATGTTTCACTATTTCTTTAACAAGCAATAGGAAGTATAATAGCATTCCAATAGCTACAGCCCTAAGCCTACTTCTTCCCTGGTGGAAAATCTAGTATTAATTTAGCCAAAGTGCACAAATGCTTCAGGAAAAATGGAACAGGAAATTAACTTTTCTATAGTAGTAAAGGAACTACCCGACCTTAGCAAAGCATCAATCAGAAAGTTGACTTTCATACTGAGCAGTAAACCTTCCCTACTGGACACACCCAGAGGGCAGAAGTGATTTTGAATGTTTCCCTTTACTCCCTTGTCTGTTATTATCTTTAAGAACTATCTTTTTTTTCCTGAATAAACAGTGAAAACATTAATAACACATCTGAAACTCCCAATGGTACAAGCTAAACCTACTTATCTAAGTATTTTAGAACTACATAAGCTATTTTAAAAGCAGATAGGTTTGAGGCAGAGTTAGTTTTCTTGTGGGGGAGTATATGAGGATAGGGAAGAAAGGAGGTGAGTGTACTACGTTTCTTTTAAAAAAATGATTAAAGTACGACCATGTTTGCTTTTAACAAACTTGTTTTGCTGGAGAGCAGATAAACTGTATTTGTGGAAACATATTCTGTCAGACATATGAACTTCAAAACCTAGAATTGTCTCCTATTTTTCTTGTAAAATAATATCTTACAAGGAAGCCCCTTTTCTGGGATATAAATAGGAGTATGTCTCATGATCCAACAATGTGTACGTAATCCTAAGCACATTTCCAAAGCAACCAAGCATTTATAGTAATGTAACCATACCCTGTGAAATCTAGCATTAAAGCAAAACTTTCCAATAAATTACTGTCAGCTGGATCAGGGCAGAGACCAAGTTTACACAATTCCTGGCACATAATATGTTGAATGAATGGACAAACGAGATCTAGTGTAAGTTCATGTTGTGTATTCAGTATAGAACTCTCTGTGGTGGTCAGCAGTCCTTGAATTCTTCTTTTGTACTTTCCATTCAGCTCTTAAACTCTGATTATTCCCAAACAATGTCCCCACCCAGGTCTTCCTTCATTCAAAAGATGTCTTCACCTCCTGCCTTCCTGAGAAGACCAAAGCAATTTGTTTGACCATCTAAGACATGGTTTCCACTTTAGACCTGACTAAGACCTACTGCTACACCCTTTCAGAATAAACTAGAACTCTAGGAAAGGAAATTCCTTTTCCAGCCAGCCACAGAAGAAAGCCAAAAGCTATTCTGCAACACAATTGGTCCCATAAAGAAAGGATTAGAGAGTTTAGGGGCTTGAAAACTTGATATCAGTATTAGATGATGTATTATTCCTTCCTTTAGGAAACAGTGCTTATATTTGGGAATTTTAGATATTGGCATTTCCTGCCAATTTTTGATTGTGGGAGCAAGAAGTTGGCCATCTGATATTTAAACATTCTAGAATGAATATGTAATTTGGAGATCTCCAGGGCTGATCTTGAAAGAATATGTGAGGTCGTGTTATGATATGTTAGTGTGATTGTGCAGCATCTGGCAACATGAGCAGGAACAGGTAGACATGGTAGAGTGGGGGGACCTCTCGAGGGAAAGCATGGGAGAGAGAGTTCTTGGAGCTCAGTCAGGTTGGAGAAAGTGTTATCCAGGGTTGTCTCAAAGGAGAGCCAAGGTTGCATGTCAGTAATGGCCAGTAAACCGAAAGGACCAGATAAGAAGGCCATGGAGAGTGAATAGCCATGAGGGTAATAAGAGTAAGCAAGAAAACAGAATGAATGCCCAGGCATAAATGTGTGCTAAAGGAAACTTGGTCTACTTCTTTCATGTGGAGTGTGGTGCCTCTTTGCCACATTCTTCTTAACACCGTGGTCCCTCCATGAATAGGATAAGGCAACGTTTCTCTGGGTTTGCCAGGTATGTGCCTCTATCCTGCAGCCCTTCATTCAACAAGAAGTGGAGCAGATCTTTACTGCCCTGGAGTTGCAGAGCCACCTGCATGAAGGATGTTGGCTATCCATCCTTAACCATCTGTTTAGCTCAAGGGAGCCCTGGATTTCTGGGGAAAATCCAGATGAACTGGTTGCTACATGCATCTGAATGCCAAGGGGAGAAGTCAGGAGCCAGAGATGCTATGCATGGGATTGACTATGTTAAACAGTTGAAATGGGCTTAGAACCTATCCTCCTCCTCCAGGGGGTATAAATGTGGTGACTGGATAGGCAGTGGATGGAGAATCTCTTAATCCCCAAATCAGTGCCTGAATTCTACCCTTACATCCGGCAGGTGTTCCATTAGGCTGGATTCTGCCCAGAGGAGGACATGTTTGCTCTGTGCCAGAAAGAGATTCTAGGCCGGCTGCCACAAGTTCGTTCATGATGACCCACTGCAGAACTCTGGGCTGTGTGTGTGTGCAGAAGTGAAATGCAAAGGGGACAGCAGAACTAGGAGGACAACTGAGGTCACAGGCTGGGCAGGATGGAGGTGGGAGGATGAGGAGCACATTTTGTGGTTGGGAAAGTAGATAGAGAAGAATGAAAACTGAATGGAGAATGAAAGCAAGGAATTCAGGAATTTCTAGGGGAACCCTTGGAAGACCCTAAGAGTAGACACTGGTGACCATATTTTCTGAGCCATAAACAGAGAATGTAATGTTTCATAAAGGGCTAATATCCTAATGTGTGAATTTATTTATAGAACATTATAACAAAGTAAAAATGAAGTCATATTTAGTTGTACAATTAACAAATGGCCTAACTTCTAGTCCAGCCCCCAAATCTAAGAAGTATGTTCATTATATGTATGACATCATGCCCCTACGCATTTTTATAATGATATGTTTGCTCTAGCACTGAGTTTTTATCAGAGAATAATCATAGAGATGGTGGCTCATTTAGTATTTTAAAATTATTTAATGTCTCATATATAAACACTACCTTTTTGTATCCTACCTGTAATTTGACAAAACCCTTATGAAACAATATGATTAAATTTTAAAGGCTTGTGTTCTCATTGTTTAACTCCCACTTATGAGCGAGAACATGTGATGTTTGGTTTTCTGTTCCTGTGTTAGTTTGCTGAGAATGATAGTTTCCAGCTTCATCCATGTCCCTGCAAAGGACATGAACTCATCCTTTTTTATGGCTGCATAGCATTCCATGGTGTATATGTGCCACATTTTCTTTATCCAGTCTATCATTGATGGGCATTTGGGTTGGTTTCAAGTCTTTGCTATTGTGAACAGTGCTGCAGTAAACATACGTGTGCATGGGTCTTTTTAGTAGAATGATTTATAATCCTTTGGGTATATACCCAGTAATGGGATTGTTGGGTCAAATGGTATTTCTGGGAACATCACACACTGGGGCCTGTCGGTAGGTGGGGGGCTGGGGAGGGATAGCATCAGGAGAAATACCTAATGTAGGTGACTGGTTGATGGGTGCAGCAAACCACGATGGCACATGTATACCTATGTAACAAACCTGCACGTTCTGCACATGTATCCCAGAACTTAAAGTATAATAAAAAAATTTAGAAACAGACAAACAAAAAAAGCTGTTATTCCCCATTTAAAAAAAATTTAAGGGCTTTTACTTAAACTATGTTAATTTTTCAACATGTTCTTTTGTCTGACAATTCTTTAAGATCTATTTCTCTAGTAATATCTTACGCTTGTGTGGGACTCCATATTTTGGAATGCTTTTGTCTAAACTGAGTCACTTTGGATTCTTACAGTAGCACAAAAAGTAGCTGGAAGGTGTCAGTGCTCATTTGCAGATGAAGAAAATGAAGTTCATCAAGTGGAACTTAATTAGTGTCAGCTGATCATGAATGGGGTGTGGGGGGGAAATGGAGACTTGAGATTCAGGAGGCTTTGTGTTGTGGCTGGAAAAGCCTCAAACTCAGATTCAGAGTTTCTGGCATCTATGAAAATGTTTGGTCGACCACATGATGCTTAGGTATTGATATTGTTGTAATTGCCCCAATGCTCTTTCCTTTCTGCTATATTGCCTCTGTATAGACTTACTATTTTAAGGCTGAATTGCTGAATTAACTTGTTGTTTTGGCATCAGGGGACAGAGACTTGCTATTATATTAACATTTTTCAAAAGAACAAGGTCTTTCCTTGTCCTCTGCTTGTTATTTCATAATTGTGGATTGTCAATTCTCTATTTTCTTCATTACGGACATCCTTTAACTACTTCTGACGCTGTGGTAAGACTCAGAGGGCAATAAGGAACCTCATAGAGTCAGCTGGAGAGCATTTACTTTAACACCAGCAAAAGCAATCAGGGCTTGGAGATAGAAAGAAAATAACTTCTTCCTCCTGTTAAGGGCTACGTGAGTGTCTGAGAAAGAGAGGACAGGGATAGGGGAAGAGTCTAAGGAAGAGGAAAGCAGAGGGAAGAAGAAGAGACTAAAGAGGGACACACTCAGGAGTGATTTTCATTGGCTCCAAAAGAGGGAATCACATCAAATTGTGTCAAAAAAAAAAAAAAAAAAAAAAATAGCAAACTACATTCTCTTTATCTCTTCATTTCAAGTTCTACCTTATTTTCAAGTTCTGTCTTATTCTTACAGATATATTGAAGGAAATTGTCAAGACCACCATCTCTCAGCTATCCTGGTGTTTTTGTAATCTCAGTTGGATCTGTGTTATGTCTGTGAGGTTACAGTAAATAGTAAACTGCTGACCCACAGCTGTGCAACGTGGGTGGCATCTCAAAGGAGCCTTGAAGAGGAGGCTCAAAAACATACTTTATACTACTTTTAAAAACAGCTAGAAGAGAGAAAAGGGAAAATTTAGGATAAGCAGAAAAGGGAAATAGTATAAGTTCCTTCACATTGGTTGAAACGAATGAGCATTCCAGGGGAGGTGGAGGTTGGCAGGCAACAATGAACGCGAGGCACAGGAAGGCTAGAAGTCACAGCTGGTGATCCTAGCTATGCACTTGAGGAGAAAAAGCTGTCCTTGTGTTCTTAGTTTTGCCTTTAATTTCTTTCTGCCTCCAAGATTCACCCTATGCGTAGGGGTCAGCCTGGGGAAGGAAGGAGCCTCACTGGAGCCGAAGCTATACCCAGAATGATTCTGCATTTGCTGGAGTTTGAAGCGTTGCGAAACTGTTCAGGTTGCATTTTTTTTTTTTTTTTTTTTTTGTCTTGCAACTTGCACTCTTGCATTTTCCATTCTCTCCTCCTCTCCCTTCAGTTACACACCTCTGTGTTGTATACTTTTTCAGAAAGGCACCGTATGGTCTCAAAGTTTTGAGTGAGGAGAATGGGCATTAAACATTGAGGTTACCCAGGAGTTCTCAGAGTTTGCCTCCAGATTATATGTTTACTGTTTTATAGATTTGATGGAAAGTCTTCTGATAAGGAAAAATCATGACCGATCTCTAAGGTGTCAGTATTTCAGAAGTGGACTAAGGCAACTAAGGCATTACAGCATTTATTGTTAATTATTTTCTAGCCTGGGATGTCCAAGTCAGGGTCTGCCCTGCTGTTCTTCTGTTTTCTTCTTTTTCGCCTTCTTTCCTTCTGATAGAAACTAGGCTTACAGACTCCCTTTCTGTTTACTGAGTGTCTTCACAACAAATTAATTTTCCTGGAATTTTCTCTCCAGTACTGGAATGTTTTCATTCTCTGTACGTTAGCTCTCTCTTTCTGAGTTACACATAGCATTATTTGACCATCCTGTTGCTGCTTCTCTTTGCTCTTTCTACACCAAATCAGGCTCCATAGTACAGAACCCACTGCTCAGGCCCTCACAGTTCTTTCTCTTCCCAGTCTTCCCCTGTATGGTTTAATGCCTCCTTAGGCAGGTCTCAGGCATCCCTCTTATGGCTTAGTGACTCAGGTTACTGTCACTGTTTTTTCTTTCTTTCTTTCTTTCTTTCTTTCTTTCTTTCTTTCTTTCTTTCTTTCTTTCTTTCTTTCTTTCTTTTCCCTCTTTTGTTAACCTCTTTTCGGCAATATGGAAGGGGTGTCTTGAGGTATTTAGAAAATACTGCAACTTAGGTAGTAAAAGTCTCACCTTCTGAAATTCTATCAGGGTACTCATGCATCCAGAAAACAAAACAAGAAAAGCACGCTTTTTATGTCTATACTAAGCCCGGTTTTCCTCATCTGCCTCCTCCCTGACATGGCTTTAGTAAACCGAATCAAAGTTCTTCAAAGTTGGACTTACGTGTAAAGACCAGTATAGAGTTATCAACCTTTAAATTCTCCACTACTCACTGCATTTAGGTTTCCTACTAGCTACTTAATAAGATAATAAGTAGTGTTGCATTGCTCCATTTTTATCATCATTGCCAGTCATTTCTTGTTTCCTATCTGACCCTATTTGCCACTCACAATAAAAAGTATTCATGGTACTGGCCTTTAAGGTCAACAGCAAGGACCTTCAAGAGAAAAAGGACAACTCTTCAAGGCAAGGAAAAGATAGGAAGATAAATTACCAATTTAATTACTTATTTTCTTTCATACACAATATTCGTAATATAGGCAAGCAATAACACCAAATCATCTAAAAGAGCTCCTGGGTCATTCTTTAACAAACCAGAACCCTTATCTCCATAGGAAATTATACGATTTCATTAATGGTTTTTTGCTCTTCTTGCTAAACACTAGCCCTCCTAGTGAGGGCTAGAACCTGGATAAGATTCTTCACTGTTGCATTCCCAGACCCTAAGACCATGCCTGTTACACAGAAAATGCTCAAAAATGTTAAATAGACAAATGAAAGAATGATGAGAATAAGCCAGAGGACAGAGGCAGAATCGGTTTTGCCATCCAGAATCTGTCCCACTGGGTGCTTTTCTTCAGTAGCTCTCAGCAATCCCAGCCCAGGTGCAGGACAGGCAGGTTGCTGAGATCACCCTCAGGTCCCTTAGCTCAGTGTTTCCACAGCATCCTATGCATCCTGACTTACTGGGCTTATCCTAGTTTATTATAACTAGTTGCTTATGTCTGATTTTCTTGCTAGGCTCTTAGCTCCTTAAAGGCAGAGAGGATTTACTGTGGATTCCAAGCTCTTTCATGTTTGATGTTTTGCCATGTGGATGTGAAGGAAGTGCAGCAGAGCAAGGAAATTTAATATATTAGCTAGAGGGTGGTCAGAGTGTTGGACCATGGAATCTGAACTGCAGAGAGAGAGGCTGAGGAAAAAGGAGGCCAGTAGAAAGTTCAGGCTGGGCACAGTGGCTCACACCTGTAATCCCAGCACTTTGAGAGGCTGAGGCAGATGGATTGCTTGAGCCCAGTAGTTCAAGACCAGCCTTGGCAAGGTGGTAAAAGCCCCACCTTTACAACGAATATTTAAAAAATAGCTTGATGTGGTAGCATGTGCCTGTAGTCCTAGCTACTTGGGAGGCTGAGATGGGAGGATGGCTTGAGCCTGAGAGGAGGAGGTTGTAGTAAGCCTAGATCATGCCACTGCTCTCCAGCCTGGGTGACAGAGCCAGACCCTGTCTCAAAAAAAAAAAAAAAAAAAAAAAGTTCAGATTAGGCAAAAAGACTAATGACTGAAGAACTAATACATTGGAAATAAATGAGAAGAGCCAGACACTTCAATGCAATCAAAGAATGGAATATCTCATTTTATAATTTCAAGGGAGGGGCTGTTCTGAGATCACAATGTCTAAGATATGGCCATTGGAGCAGGTGTTTGAAACGAAGTGGAGGAGAGTCAGTGGAGATGAAGAGGTCATGAATATTTTATGGTTTGAGATGCAAATATTGAACCCTTGACTGAAATATTCTGGTAGATTTTTTTCCACCTAATAGTTAAATAATTAAAGGGCATGCGTGTATTTATAAAAAATAAGCTCATACTTTACATTTATGTATTCATTCATTTGCTCATTTATTCATCCATTCTCTCTTATTTAGAACCTGGCAGTAAGTTGCATATACAACAATGGCCAAAGCAGACAAATCTAGGCCCTCGTGGAACAGAGTAGTAGGAGAAGTGGACATTAAACAAATAATATATAGTTATACATTTTGAAGTGTGTCCTTGGGAAAATTACACTGAAGGATATAGGTGATAATGGGTTTTGGTGATGCCTATTTAAGTGGGTGCTATTTCATCAAAGCTCTATTGGGAATACATTTTTTTTTTAGTTTTTAAAAATTTTCTTGAGATAGTCTCGCTCTGTCACCGTGGCTGGAGTGCAGTGGCACGATCTCAGCTCATTGCACCCTCTACATCCCGGGTTCAAGCATTCTCCTGCCTCAGCCTCCAGAGTAACTGGGATTACAGGCACACCACCATGCCCAGCTATTTTTTCTATTTTTAGTAGAGACAAGGTTTCACCACACTGGCCAGGCTGGTTTCGAACTCCTGACCTTAAGCGATCCTCCTATCTTAGCTTCCCAAAGTGCTGGGATTACAGGCGTGAGCCACCACGCCCTGCAGGAATATATTTTTGATAAGCAAACTTTATTAGTTTTTTATCTCTCTTATTTGTATATAAATCCACAGGTGAGTGAACTTGCCTATCATTAGATGTTGAAGGTTGGGATAGCCCCAAAGTACGGTTTAGGAGTACAGTCAGAAGATGCTCAGTGACCTGGAGTAGTTCTGAGAAATGTGTAGCCCTCCCATCATCAGCTTGAGATTCAGTTAAGTCAGCTGTAAGATGCAAACAGAAGTACACCAAAGCTTCGTTTGAAGAGGGACATCCTTTCAAACCTCATCTTGCATATCCAGAAACCTGTGGTCCCTAAAGTGTCCTGCAATTATAAGTTTTAAATAGAAAATGTATATGATATAGATCCTAGAAAATTCCTTCCATTTACTTCTTACATTCCCTAAAATAAGAGTGCATTTCACCAGTGGGGAAAAGAATCTGTATTTTATTCTTACAGTGCAAAAATGAACACATAATTCACTATGATAGACTCTATAATATTTCTAAAATGCCAAAATCTGGACCAGGAAGGCAATTTAACTTTTAGTCATATATGACACACATCCAAAGTCTACTATATGATTTGTATTTGAGCATCAAAAGATGTCATAAATACATGGCTACTTTAATAAATCCAGAAAAAAATCTTTCTACTATGTGAAAAAAAAAACAAGTTTTATTTTTCAGCCTTACTATATTTTGAAGAGCTATATTTCTTTGCTTCATGGTAAGTTTTAGTAAAGATTTTAAATGTGTAAGTAACTGAGAAATATAGTACTTTTATAATGTAGTTCTTTATTCATTTTTTTACTGTAAATTCATTATTTTGCTTAAATATTTAACTCTGTATTTGTCATTCTTGCTAGTATTTACAATTCTATTGAAATAAATTTGTTAATACAAGTCTTAACTACTTTCTATTCCCAGTCTTCCATGGCTGTATTTATAACAAAGACTTCTACACATTGAAGGAAAAGATGTTTGTATTCACTCATTCAAAGAATATTTATTATGTGTCTCTTATATGCCAAGTACTGTTTTTAGGCTAGGAAAGCAAAAGTGAACAAAACAGTCGAAAACATATGCTTTCATTTAGCTTCCATCCTGGTATAGAGAGACAGAAAATAAACATATAAGTTTTCAAGATATGGAAGGCCCAGGAAAAAAATCAAATAAATGTAATAAGTAAACAAATTATATTTATGCATTAAAACTTAATCGCTCCTATAGAGGAAAACATGTATCAGGTATACGGAATCATACACATTATTGCAAAAATGCTTTTTAGCGCATAGATCAAACTATATTAATTGAAAAGCTTACGGAATTTTGAATATAAAGTTACAATATAATATTATTACTGAGTTTTATTTACATATATTTAACATAATTTATTGGTGAGCCACCATGTTGGACCCTTTCATATTGAAAATTCATTTAATTCCCAATACAACCTCATGCAATAGGATTTGTTACTTCATTTACACATGACAGAAAACTCTGATGTGAGTAGATTAAATAATTTAGCTCAGTAGATGAAGCAAGCAAGTGATGGAGCCAGAATTCAAATCCAGATTTTTGATTCCCAATCTTCTCTTTTTACTCTACATTGCTGCATCCAATGCCCCCAGTACTTTATGACAGCATTTTGTCCTTTGCTTTATCTCCAATGGCACAAAGTTTTCAGATTTTGACATCCTTTCATTAAAAATAAAAAGTGTCCAGTTATAAAACAACTTTTATGTAGTCTAGCAAAGGGATTTCTAAGGAAATATTTTGCAGCTCTCTCAAGATGAGAGGCAAGTGAACACTCAGAATTAACATTACGTAACACTCATTCTTTTCTAAATTCTGGGCCAGCAGGGTTGTGTCAAGTGAAGTTGTTGTAGTGGTGACCAGGTGAAATGTATTCTTCCATTAAAAATATACCTTTGGAATTGTAGGAATAATCAGGACCTCTTATTTCTAAAAGTGCTGCTATTAGCATTTGATGATCTTGCACTTGCCAGTGCGGTTGACATAATTGTTCACATCGTTTTAATTTCACATACGCAATGTGTGCACCTGTTGTCAGACTGGCTAATACTGTTCTTGCACTTTGGTATTGGGCCATTCTGCTGATACAGTGTGTTATAAATATGACAAGGACAGCAGCAGTTTGTATTACAGGATAGTACAACATAATTCTACTGACAAGCTCATTTCCTATTTACTCTCTATAGTCTGAGATGTGGGTTAAAATTTCAGTCTATGGCTATGACGGTTATTACCAAATATGGCCAATAATTATACTTTATTTAGAATATGCCTTTTACAGGGTATATTAGTAAAAGTTACATTGTTTTTGCTTAAATTGATCTTGACTGGGGGAAAAGAGGATGGTATCTTTCAAAATAAAAACAACTCAACGTTTTAAAATATACCTTCCCTGTGTGAAATTCCTTTCGTACTTGAGCCAGCTGTAATAGAGAGGAGCATCCTGTGATTACAGAAGAAAATGTGACATGGGAATTCTGGATACAGTGGGTTTGCTTGAGTGACACTGATATATTGGGAAGCATCTGTCTTCCCCTTTCACCTAGACACTTGTTTGTTTACTTTGGCTTTCTACAGGCTACTCAGTTCCCTCTAACCCCTGTGTCCAAAGGCTCAATGTGTATTTGGTTTCAAACACTTCTTATAAATTTATTATTGCCAACATTTATTTTCATTTATTTATTTATTTATTTATTTTTTTGAGACGGAGTCTCGCTGTGTCGCCCAGGCTGGAGTGCAGTGGCGCAATCTCGGCTCACTGCAAGCTCCGCCTCCCGGGTTCACGCCATTCTCCTGCCTCAGCCTCTCTGAGTAGCTGGGACTACAGGCGCCCGCCACCACGCCCGGCTAATTTTTTGTATTTTTAGTAGAGACGGGGTTTCACCGTGGTCTCGATCTCCTGACCTCGTGATCCGCCCGCCTCGGCCTCCCAAAGTGCTGGGATTACAAGCGTGAGCCACCGCGCCCTGCCATACTGCCAACATTTATAACAATGGGGGAGAATCGTGTCCCAACTTTCACTTAAATTGTTGCATTTAAATGGTTTTCTCATCAATAAAACGCAGTGTCTTTTAACAAAGGAAAATATCTAATCAATCTTGTTCTCCCAAAGTAGCACGTACAGAAGGTATGATTAGCTACAGTTCTATTCTTTTTCATTATATTCATCATACATATAGTAAGCTGCTATGTTAACATGTGCCAGGCAGAGCGCAAACTCAGAAGCAGTTTTTCCAGACTCATTGTTCTTTGTGATATATTATTATTAACAAATAATACCTCACAGCACCTCCTACATAGCAGGCATGGTTCTGAGCACTTTACAAGTATTAACTGTCTAATCTTCATAGCACCTTAGGAGGAAAGTATTGTCTGAAGTCACACAAATAATGCTGGTGCAGCCAGGTGATTGAATCCAGCAGTTTAGATCCAGAGTTTGTGTCCTCCTGAACTACTCTGTGCTTTGTCTATGAATTTTCAGCTAGCAATAGTTTGTATGCAATAAAAAAATAGGATATGGTTCCTGTCCTCAAAGGATTTACAATCTAACCCTGTTTCTTCTTTCTTTCAATATGCATCTTCAAAGATTTTGATAGATGCTATGATTCATTAATTTACTAAATATCTTCATTTATTAAGCATGTACCATATATCATGTCTTGGGATAGACATTTGAGAGACATGAACAATGCAGGCCTGGCTGTTAAGGGGCTGATTGATATGAAAAAAATATAATTTCCTTTCATGAGTGCTAATGAAAGTATGCATTTCAATTAAAAATTTCCGTCAGAGATAATGTTTGACTATTGAGAGTTGATTTGGAATTTGATAAGTGAAATAACGAAAAGAGGAAGGAATTGTAGGTGGAAGGAATAGTGATGTATAAAGGAGCAGGTTGTGGGTCAGGAATAAAGATGATTAAGAGTGTGATGTGATCTGACCAGAGAAGGAAGGCAGGGTATATGTTAAATGATCTTGTGTTGCTTGATAAAGATGTAGAATTGGGCCGGGTGTGGTTGCTCACGCCTGTAATCCCAGCACTTTGAGAGGCTGAGGCGGGTGGATCACAAGGTCAGGAGATCGAGACCATCCTGACTAACATGGTGAAACCCCATCTCTACTAAAAATACAAAAATTAGCCAGGCGTGGTGGCGGGTGCCTGTATTCCCAGCTCCTCGGGAGGCTGAGGCAGGAGAATTGTGTGAACCTGGGAGGCGGAGTTGCAGTGAGCCGAGATTGCGCCACTGCACTCCAGCCTGGGTCGACAGAGCGAGACTCCGTCTCAAAAAAATAAATAAATAAAATAATAATAATAATAATAAAATAAAAAAGATGTAGAATTGATTCTATCAGTATGGGAAATAATGAAGACATTTAAGTGCTGAAAAACATGGCATTCACAACATTAAAAAGATTGTGTTTTAGGTTAATAAAATGGACAGGTTGTTGACTCAGAGCTGTCATTGCAAGTAATTTAGATTCCCAATTGTGTTTTTTACCAAGTCCCCCTCATCTTCTCCACCACCTCCTTTGGCTCCTCTTGTTCAGCCTCTCTCCTGGTTTTTGCTGACCTCCAACCAATCTCATCACTCCTTCTAGTAATAAAAATCATCTGTACTTTATTGAGGTTTAATCTCAAGTTTTCAGAAAAAACTGAGTATCTGCCTTTAAGCCTTATAATGAATTTAAATTTCAGCCTTCTTTTTCCTTGTCAGTTCAAAAATCCCCTTTGTTAGTAGAATTTCAATTTCCATTGTGAGAAAGGGGAATATTTATATGAAAGAGCAATAAACTATTGAGGGAATAACATAGAATTACGATACTTCAGTAGTTCTCCTCTCCTCACATGTGAAGACCCATTCTGCCTCACTGAGATGCGTTCCAGTTTTGCTACAACCTAATTGAAAGAAACTGCAGCATTGTTTATCTACAAAGAGCTCTGGATTGCTTCTCACCTCAACCCCTTCCTGACCATGTCCTTTCCGTAAAAAACCCATTCTCTCTGAGTGTTTTCTCTACTATGTTTACCTAAAAGAGCTATTAAAATATAATGCAGCTAGAACTACTTTATAAAAGCACAGTGCAGATTAAAGGCATTGCTATTAATTTGTATTTTCAGCTAGAGTTGAGCTCTATATTTCTATGCATCAGTATTCCTCCAAAGACCTCTATATTTTATGGCCTAAAATTTTCATCTTTCTGTTACAGTGAGGACAATTCAGTTGACCTTCAGTTCTTGCATATGAGGTCATCTTTGTCCTTGTCAGCCTTTCAGAGAAACTGTCTTTCACTTCTAGAGAAAAGCTTTAGAATAACTTCCCAAATAGCCCTTGATTTGCATTCATGATTTCCTATAAGGGAAATGTACTACTTTTTTATATTGAATTTCTATGCCTTCTTTTCTTAGATCGAAGAATCAATGGAGACACACTTTGGCAGCCATGGCCGAAGGGCCATACTCTACAGGCCTCCTTTCCACAGCAAAACAGAGCTTCAGCTACACCAGCGCATTCTGACTCAACATGGCTATACAGTTGTCATCGCTGAAGAAAGGCTCAATGCTGGCCTAGCGCTGGGGCTACTAGAACAAGGTCAGAATAGTAAGAAGTAACTGCCAAAGTCACTTGATGTATAATGTTAAACAATTTCTAGAATGTGCTACTATCTCCCTCTAGAAAAATTTATAAAAACAAATATTTATCCATGACCAACTTTCTCACATCATAGAAAACTTATCTCTTTTTTTTTAAATTTCCCCTCTATTTTTCTTTAACTGTATCTCTTTATTCCTGAAATTATTTTGTTTATATATTTGTAGCATTTTGGAGTTGTATAGTTCATGTATAAATGCTACACAAAAAATGTTCATGTTTATGAGACTGAATACATTTTCTGCCCAGCACCCAAACTGCTTCATATTTTAAGAAGATTGCAGCTTCATCTGACTGCAAGTAGAATGTGCTGGAAATTGTTTCCAGAAGCCAGCTTAAATGTGATTCACAGATTGGCTAAAAATAGGAAAGAAGTATGGATATTGATCATATGTACCATTACTTGTCAAGTACATTATTTCTGTCATTTGGAGAGAATAATAAGAGACAAGTTTTTAAATAAGTTATTTGCAAAGAAAGTTGAGTAAATAATGAGAGTCAAAAGGGCAATAACAATAAGACCTAACATTTCTTGAGCAAGTAACTGTAGCAGATTCCATGCTATACTCTGTATTCATGATCACATTTAACCTACACTACAGCTGCCAAACATCCTAAGATTAAGAAATATTAATTCCACCCCTAACCCAGATTGCAGAAAAGGAAACTGAGGCTTTACCGGCTGAAGTGACTCACCCTGCATCTTACATCTGGTGTGAGGGATGGACAGATGGTGATACCTGTGTTTCAACTCTCACTTTCTCTGCTCTGGCTTTTTACCTCTTTGATACTTCAATCTCTCCCTTAGTCCATAATCCTGCACTTACCTATCATTATGAGAGCTACAATAATGCAGAACCCTCATTCAGAATAAGCAAATCAGATTTTTCTCTTTATGATTGTACAATATATCTATTTTCCTATTTATTACAAGGGGAGGAGGAGAAGCAATTTGAGTTAAATGCTCTCAGCCATCGGTTCCTTTGGTGGAGAATAGTCAGATCCTGGTATTACAGTAGTTTTCAGAACAATCTTGCCATCATCACAGCACTCCTTCAGTTAGGTGCCCCTTGCTGGTTTGTGCTGGCGAATGAATGAAAGCAAGTTGGGAAGATGTTTCTGAGAAGGTTGGGGGACTATTTAGCCATGGCCATCCTTTATCACATTGGCAGTGAAACTGTGAGCTACTTAGAAGAAACTCTGAGGGAATAGAGCCCAGAAGATCTGCTTTGATGAGAAGAAGAAGGTCTTAAAATATGCAGAGCCTGGGTCATGGGGACACAGGCATTTGTTTATTCCATTTAGTCATCACTGCCTTCTAGGAGTAGTGTGGAAATCTAAAGCACTGAGCTTCTGGAAGCAAGTGAGGAAAAGAAAACAAAATAGGAAATCTCTGGAGTATTAAGGAGATCTGAAAAGAAACTTTGCAAACCTTATAGTTTTGCTGGTGTTGGCTCTATTATGTAAGACCAATCTAGAGTTCTGGGATACTCATAAATGATATTTAGAAACCTATTTATCAGAATACCTATTAGTATAAAGAAAAAAATATGAAATATTTAATATTTCTTTCATTCAACAAAATATTTCATCCCATCACTGAAGGGGTGATTGTATAACTACTGTGCACTGCCATGGGACCCATGCTCCTGGAGCCGTGCAGAATGGCCCTGATAACATGCTACTATTTTCTAAAATTCCTAAATTTCCCTGCCTTCTTGGTGCTGCTACTGACTTTCTATGGGCACAACATGGATAATCTGTACATTTCAACTTGAATTTTAGTTTTCAATTTTCTCCAGCTGCAAAACAGATGGATTATATCTCCTCTTTCCCTCGATGTTCTTGGGTCAGTTTTACCAGAAAAAGGAGAATTACTCTGCAGCTTCCAAATATCAAGGAAGTGCAAAAACAGCCTGAAGGCAATAGAATATGGCAGCCAAAGGAACTGCTGAGCCCAGCGGCCCAAGATAACTATATAGTGTCCCTAGAATTTGTCAGTGTAAATGCTTATTTGGTTTCCTTTTCCCACATTCCCACAGCTTTTAAAACATCTAAATCCTACCTCTGTCTTGGCATTCTTTTACTGTGTATAGTAAGATATTATTACTGGATAGGTCTCAAGAAAGGGTAGCAATTTCACAATTTCATGAGTATGGAACATTGATTTTTGTTTTTTTATTTGATTTTGTAGTTTTTACTATGAGAACAATATGCATCAAATACCTGAAATTTTTTTAGAAAAGAGTTGTGACTATAATCTAACATTTCCTTGATGATTTATTGTATAGAAAGAAAACATTTTTATTGCAGCCTATTTTCCATGCCACAAATTTAATCTATAAATTATGTTTGAATTGAGGCACTTGCTACAAAACAATATTTCCTAGAAATGTGATTCTTACAGAATTTGTTTTGCTTTAGTTTCACATATTCATCTCATGGTTATTTTTACCATGTGTATATCAACAGAGAATATGAAACTATAGTGGGAATATTTAAATGAAACCTTCCCAAGTTGAGCAGCCTGGGGGAAGAGGAAACAATTCAGAATAATCCAGAACCCTACTCCACTTCCTTTTACCACTGCATTTTATGCCGATTACTAACCTGCAATTTGAAAATATTACATTAAAAACAAAACAGATACTCTAACAAATGCTACTGAGTACCCAGGTGCAGTTTTGACACTTTGATAAAATGTATTTTTCATCCTAGGACAATAAATATAGAAGGTATTTTCTCTATTTCACCTGCTTTCCTGTCCTTTCCTGATCCATTCCATTCACCTCTAAAATCTACTTTGAGTAGATTTTAATCATTGGATCTGAATTATTTACATATACTTGAAGAGTAGTACATATTTAGCAATTTTCCGTCAATTTCTGAATACATATTGCACTTTCAAATTATGTATATTATAATCCACACAAAAAACAAAATGCAAACCTGCCATCAAGCTACAGAATTAAAGTCACTCACTTTGCACCATCTTTTGAAGCACACGTTGCCCCTTTCCAGCTTGGAGCCATTCTTTTTTAACCTTTTGAGGAACATAAAAGGATAAAATCAGCAAAACTAAAATTGTCATAGGCCAGATAGGAAATACTCCACTATTAAATATAATATTTACTGGTTGAGTAACTTTGAGTTTTGTATTTGATTTAGTTTTCCTATGATTTATATACTAGACACTTATTGAAAAGGGAAAAGTAGGCAATTTTGAGTCCTACATTAGAATATGGGTGTTATGTCACCCCACCCACTGGTTAATTCCTTTCTAGTGACATAACAGAAGTTGATGTCTCTATTGGGAAAGATTTTAGGGCTATGAACATATGACTTAAGCAAGTTAAGTTCTTTGAGCCCTAGTCCTCTTATCTGTTAAAGGCATTAATGTTCTTAACTTCAGAGTAGTATGTGATGGGGATTAAATCACTTTGTCCAATCTTATCAGAGTTCTAGAAGGAGACAAGGTAAAGTCCAGTCAGTGTTTTTTCTCATGCAGTAGCCAGAGAAAGCAACCCAGGATTTTACGTGTTAAAAACAGCCACAAATAATTCTTATGTGTAGCCCAGTTCGGGGAGCACTGTTCTGAGGGACCTATTATTGGTTCAAAGAGTAACAATTTTTAGAGTTAATTTTGGGAATAAAACAATGCAACAGTCTGCTTGCTATTATGCTATTGCATTGCCTATGATTTAACTGCATAGGTATTTACAAACAGCATTTCATCTTTAAACTGATTTTGAGAACAGTATGAGAACAATTGTCTTTACAGATTTAGGCCTACAAAACGTAGCATAGTAAAAGCATGCACTATTATGGTTCTCCCATCCCTTGCTTTGGAAAAATATATCTTATGCCCCTGCATTTGTGAGAACATATAATTCTCTAAAGGAAAATATAGGAGCACCATTCAATTATTTTGTTTCCTATCATGTAAGTGCTGTTTAGTAAATCAACGCTTCAGTGCACAGTGGCCTAAAAAGGAAAGTTTTTATCCTACTCCAGTGGTAAAATCCAAGTAGTATGTGGTCAAGGACTCTGACTTAGAGTAGATTTTATCATTGGATCAGAATCATTTATGTATACTTGAAGCGTAGTGGATATTTGGCAATTTTCTGTCAATTTCTGAATATATATTGTATTGAAAAGGGTATACAAATATACAAATTATGTATATCATAATCCATGTGAAAAACAAAATGCAAACCTGCAATCAAGCTACAGAATTAAAGTCAGTCTTGCAGTTTGAAATTGCTCTTGTTTTTATAACTTGGGGGTTTCACATAGAATGTTTTTTGAAGAAACACAGAAAGTAAAAGACCATATAGATGTCCTTGCCAAGGGCTGGCAAACTACAGTCCACTGGCTAAATCTGGCCCACTGCCTGTTTTTGTAGATAAAGTTTTATTAGAACACAGCCACTCTCCTCTGTTTTTGTATTGCCTTTGGCAGCATTTGTTTTACAAAGGCAGAGTTGATTAATTGCAACAGAGGCTGTATGGCTTTTAAAGTCTAAAATTTTTATTGTTAGGCCCTTTACAGAGAAAAGTTTCCTAGCTCCTATATACAGTATAAGCCTATGTAACTTGATGTCATACCAAGTTGATGATTCAACTCTAGGACTGAGATGTTTCATTTTTTAACTTACACCAAATCTTATTCAAAAAGGTTTTGGTTTACAATAAAATATATAATAACAAAATTAATAAAATGTACATATAAAATTAGGGGCCAAACTGGTTATTCCACTTAGCTACCATAATTTAGGCTTAGTTTTGTCTGTGAGCCTCCAAGCACCTAGAACAAACAAGAGAAATAATAGAAGTTTTACTCTCAGGAAGAGGGAACCATTATGATTCATCCCCCTAACTTCCCACATGCTCAAATGAGATATTTAAAACAATTTTTTTCAAAGGGAGTATTAAGTAAACAATGGTAAGTTATGCAATGGGTCAAAAGCCAGAACAACATTTGTATTGAAAATAAAGTAGATGTCATATCTTGGTTCATATAGCAACATTCTAATATGAGTTGAGAGTATAACATTGCAGCATGATATAGCAAAGACATTTCCATAAAGGGCTAGAGTTAATACTACAATAAATAGTATTTATTGGAATTTGTATTGATATTAAACTTGATACAGTGTGTTCTGGAGAATAGTATTTAAATGATGCTGCTTCACAGCTTTTCAACTCCTAATAAGGACACTGTTATTTACCCAAATGTGTTCTTGGGAAATACTATTAAAATATATAGTTAATAGAGCAAGAGATACAGATCACTACTTAATGTTGTGGAAAATATAAAAAGGAAGATCTATTTCCTTCCTTGTTTATAATTTAATAGATTTCTATCTTCCTATATTTTATTTACATTCACTTGCACTTTAAAGAATGTCCAACATCAGTATATCACTTGAAATTTAGTCTAATTTCGAAGGTTATTTATAGTGGCTACTTGCCAAAAGCTGTTTCTGAAGTTTGTATAGAAAAGAAACATCCACGACAGATCAATCTTAACCTTTGTAATGGAAAACATATTTCACATTTTTCTTTTTATTTGTAATAAAAAAGAAGCTATAAGGAAGTCGAGCTTTAAATTGCCCATAAGTAAGACGAATTTAACCACAATAATAACTTTCTTGGGGAGGTAGTAGACTTTGGGAATTAAAAAGTATAAGCATTGAAGTAAGACAGAACCTAGGTTGGGGTCCTTAGTGTTACCTTTTAATGGTTACATAACCCTGGGCAAGTAACTTATCCTCTGAAAGTCTTGGTTTTCTCATCTACAAGTTGATCCTTTTGAGGTTGTTTTAAGAATGGTACATAGTAATCACCCTATAAACGGGAGCTAATATTGTTACTGTTGTCAAGAAGTAGTTACAGAAAGGAGAATATGACATTTCCCCAGTAGGGAGATGTATTTAAAATATGCAGTAGTATAAGAGTGCTGCTGTTGGATGTTATTATGGGTAAAATGAACTTGATGGGTGTTTTTCAATTTAGCCTTCTCAACTTATATGTTCTCATTAGAAGGTCTGGGTTGTAAATCCTCCTGAAATTCTGACATACTCTCCTGGATTATTCCCTTGGAAACATCTCACATAAAAAAAAAATCTGTAAGCTTCCTAAGGTCAGGGACCATGTCTTTTCTGCTTATCATTTATAACCACAGCTTCCACATAGGGGCATATGATAAATATTTATTAAATACATGAACAAAGGAAGATAAAATAGTACATCAATATTTGGGCTCCTTAAACAGCAAATTCACTCAGGAAACTCGTATTAAACTTAATTCATAAAACTTTTATTTTATTTGACTTTAGAGGAACACTGATATTCTACTTAGACTTAAGTCCACTCTTACACCAAAGATAATGAAACCATAAATATAATATTACATAGGGCTGATAGTTTATACATCAAATGATTCTATACTGCTGGGGCTTTTAAGTACTTGTGTCCATTTTTAAGAATTTTACTCTCGCCTTCCTTTCAAGGCTCTCCTGTTAACATTTGCCAGGTTACTTGACCTGTTGATTTTGGGACAGGTTTGATGAGTTTTGTTCTATACATATTCAGTTATAGGTGCTGTGAACTTTTCATAGGGATGTATTCAGCAGAAACTCAAGCAAGCAGAAAGGCCAGGTCAGGAGATGTAGATTTGTGGGTCATCTGCTGAGAGGTGATAATTGATTTACTGAAGGTTCAATAGCCTATAAAGCAGTGTAACACATAGTGTTACCTAAGGATGCTCTCTGGTAAAAGTAAGTATACAGCTTTTGCTACTTGCGAACATACAAAGCAAGAAGGAGGACAGTCAAAAACCGCATCGTATCACTTAGGTCCTATCTGCATCCTCTATATTATGCCCTGTAGTTTATTTCTTAGTGTAATGTTAGTTTTATTGGTCTTCCAGTTCTTTGCTTTGAAAAAACATATATTATGATCCAGAATTTTAATAATATACTTCTCTAGAAAAAAAAGACACCATCAAATTATTCTCTTTCCTATCATCCAGGTGCTATTCAGTAAATCATTGTTTTACTTCATAGGATAGTAAGTGGCCAGAAAAAAAAAGATACGTATTTTTCTAAGTTTTTAACCTGCTCCTGGGGTCAAGTCTCAGTAATATGTAGTTCAAAAGACTCTGACACGGAGTATATTTTATCATTTTGTCAGAATTATTTACATATACTTCAAGAGAGTTTATTTCTACAGTTGCAGCAGAAGCCAGAACTGTAGCAGGAATGAGAAAACAGATTGTTCAACTGAAGAGAATGTTTCTGGGAGGCCCTATAAGTAGTTGAACCAATATTTTTGTATTCCCATTGCTTAACAAGGTGCTTGAATGCAAGATTTATTTTTAGTAACTCAAGAGGGCATCACTAGGACCAGTTTATGGAAGGACATTTTATCTATCAGAGTTGTCCAGCAGTAGAACAGCCCAGACCAAAAAGTAGGAAGTTTGGTTGCAACAGAAGCAACTCTAGGTTGCTGTATTATGTAGCAGAATGAGTGAAATGACCACTAAAGCTTTTTTTCAACTCTACAGTTCTGTGGTACAATATAAGACTCAAACACACAGAATGAGAGAAAACAAGACAAAAATGTGAATCTCTATCATTGCAGCGATTCGTTTTCTTTAGTCTTCGCTTTGTCTGGTGTTGCATGGGCGGAAGAGAGAAATAGCAGGCAAGGAAGAGGTGAGAAACACCAGTGTGGAGCAAATCAGGAGGTGGCCCTCTTGGACTAGTAGTGCACGTTTATAGCAGATGCTTCTGCTGAGAATTTAAGACTTGAGAGCCTAATGAACTTCTCTTCTCATTCCTTTTCCCCCTCTAGCCCCACACCAGCACCCTGCTGCTTTCCTGAGTTTAATATGCTGTATGACTATTTAGCAGGAAGACAAAAGAGTAAAGGTCACATTTAAAAGGCACTGTGTGTTTTGCCTTGCCGGTGTTTTGCCGAGAACACATTTGACATACGTTTTTCATTATGCAAGTAATAGGCTTTGGATGGTATCAGAAGTGCTTCTGTACTTTAGTTAATCAAACTGGGGGGAAAAAAGAAATTGAATCAAAGAAACATATAAGACTGTGCTGTTGTATTTTATTATGTTATGACACACAGTAATTGTATGCTCAGGTTTATTGTTATTTTCCTCAGTGCTTATAGAATTACTGATGTATTTATGACCAAACAGAATTCGTTCTTTAATTGGCTCACTGGAGCTCAAGGAATGTTTATTTAACCTTAACTCAGTTGAGTTGTTTAGACTACAGGGACTTGAGTTCAATTTACTTTAATTTTTGAAAAAAATTTTCTTATTTATAAAAGTTGAGCTTAGAGTGGCCTCCCCATTCTGATGTTTTCTTTACCCTTCGCTGTGCACAGAGAACAAAAAGCCAGTGTCTCATTTTTACTCCAAAGAAACTAAACTGCTTCCTTAAATGGGTTAGCTCTTACAACTGAAAATGGCAACCAGATGTTTACCAAAGTCCCTAGCATTGCGCCTTCAAGCCTAGCTTCTTTCTAATTGTTTGATCTTTTTAAGTTACATAGAAACCAGACTGGGTATTTAAATTGTCTAAAGCTGGGAAATGCTTAAATACAGCTTTGAAGATACTTTCTCTGAACTCTCTTGTTAGATGTACCTTCTTTTATTTTTAAGGAAAAATGCAGCACTGAAAATTTGGTAAGTAATTTACTTCGGGTCATTGTTCTTTTTGTATATCTTTAAAATGGAAAAAAGACTATTTTTTGAAAAGAAATTAGACATTTTTGTTTAGTTTTGCCTAAACTGTGCTTTGAATGGCAGATTTAATTTGTAAAAACACATAATATCCGAATTACATTTAGATTGAGGAAGGACTCCAGGAAAGATAAACAAACTCCTTCATATGGGAGCTTTCAAACCACAGTTTGTGGATTAACTAAAAAGGGAGTTTGGAGACTCCAAGTATAGTGTGTTTGCTATGCCAATGCATTATCCAGTTTAGCTGCTTGAAGTATTTTTGACATTTTTCTCAATCTGGGAGGAGTTTGAGAGCTTCTAACTATAGTTCCCAGACTGTCTTTTAATAATTGTACAACTTTTACTTTCTACTCTCAATATTATAAATATTGTTGAAACCTCTCAACTCACTTCCTTTTTAGACTTGATGTTTCCCAAAATAATTAACATTTTCTCCTGATGGTCTTTCATCTTTTTTAGCTGAAGTTGCTTCCCTCTAACACTGTCTCTCGGTGGACATACAAACTACCATTTGGGTAATAAAATCTTAAGAAAAAGTAGAAATTTTTTCTTAGCAATCTCTCTCCAATTAAATGTCTATAATGACTTTTGCCCCCACCTACCTCCTAAAATTGTGCCTTCAAAATTTACCAAGAAACTCCTTTTTGTTAGGAAATTCAGTCACTATTGAATTGCAATATTTTTGGTATGAGAATAGATTTGGGCGTGAGTAGAATATCAGTGTTTCTCAAAAGTTATATAAATTCTATTTAAATAATGAATTAAGCATTGATGTGAATTCACTGAGGTAATTTCTCAGTTTCTTTTTTCTTACTCTAGCAGTGTTTCCCAAACTTGATGAAATGCATGAGCCGTAGTGGAATAAACATCTTGCACGCGGTATGGCTTGGGAGTGTTCTTCCAAACCCTTTTCTCTCTTAACCTCCTGAATGATGCCTTAACCTGCATCTCCCATCTTTCAACCCCTCCTTCTTTGTGTTCTTTCTCCAAATATGGACATTCTCTAAGACGTTTATCCCCAGTCACTTTTTTCCTTTTCTTGATACTCCTGTCAAGAATTTTTTCTACTCTGCAGATGCAATATCGCCCTCAGGAGACACAACCTCTAAATAAGGTTGAATCCTACCTAATTTGTCTCCTATGGGCAGAATTTGGAGAGTCAAGATTGGCCAGTTTCCTGACAGATGTTTTGATTTGTGTGTCCTACCGCCTCAACACGTGTAAAACACAACTGATGGTGCTATCCCAGCAGTATCTATCATTCTTGCCTGACATGTTTCTGTTGCTAGTTCCATGTTCCCTCACTCTCTCAGCTCTAAAGCTCATCGTCACATCCCCCATCCCCATTAGGAGATCACTATGATTCGGGCAGTCTTCCTTAAGCTCTGAGCGATCATTTCTTTCTTAAAAACATGTTAATTTCTGCGATGCCAACTTTATATTTCTATTGAGCAAATGACAGTAGTATAACCATCAAAAAAAACAAACAAACATAAAACAAACAAAAACAGAGGACTTGCTTACTTAGGTGAACTGGAATCTCAAGTTTTCAAGAGAAACTGGCCTGTTCAGGGATCTACCTGCCTCCTTACAGTTTCAGTTTCTCTTTCCTGAAATCACAACACACATCTCTCACCAAGCCCTGTAAAATGTGCATCTGCTCTGCCCTGGCTCTGCTTTCCCTACAGCTGCTTTGCCTCATCCTTCTGCTATCATAGTGGCTATTAAACACTCCCCTATTATTTTCTACTAAACAGAACACACATTTCTTAATCAGGCATTCAATACTTTCCCTGCCATGGGGTCAGACACTTCCACATCCCTGCTATAGCCATGGTTCTCAGGCCTGTTCACACATTCCAATTACTTAAGGAACTTAAAAATTTAAAAACCAGTGCCCAGGTGACACTCCAGAAAATTAAATCAGAATTTTGGGGGAGGGAGACAGACCAGGACATCATTATTTAAAAAAAAAAAAAAAAGTTTCCCAGGTGATACTGATACATGGCTAGGGAGGATAGCTACAGTAATTGGCCTGCTCACCTTTGCCTGATCACATTTCAAAGCTTTCTGCCTTATGATGGTGTTGAAGTTTTTGTTTCCTAGAGCTCCCTCCTGTCAGTTCTTTTTTTTTTTTTTTTTTTTTTGAGACAATCTGGCTTTGTTGCCCAGGCTGGAGTGCAGTGGTGCAACCATGGCTCACCGAAGCCTTAACATCCTGGCCTCAATAGATCCTCCCACCTCAATCCCTGAGTAGCCAGCACTACAGGAGCGTGCCACCAAGCCCAGCTAATTTTTCTTATTTTTTTTTTTGTAGACAGGGGAATCTCACTATGTTACCCAGACTGGTGTCGAACTACTGGGCTCAAGCAATTGTCCCGCCTCAGCATCTCAAAGTGCTGGGATTACAGATGTGAGCCATCTCGCCTGGCTCTGTCATTTCTTAAAGTTCAAATGAATATATGAATTCCCCCCTCAAGTCTTCTCGAGCTAGAAATGGTGAACAAATTTCCTTAGACCTCATCACACATTATTCATATATCTCTGATGCCTAGGGTATGCTTTGTGTCATACTTTTTGATAATTTTTGTGTGTTCATCTTATCTCCCCTTTTGTATTATAAACTTCTTGTGAAGCAGGGAGTATTTTATTCATCTATTTATATGGTATTCTGCATAAAGCAGTGCCATGCATATACCTAGCAGATACACAATTAAATGTATATGGAATTGAAAAAACAAACCTACAAATACACTAATAAAATAGCTGAATCTCTCCTTCAGATATTCAAGTGCCGTTTTCTTCTTTGGACTTTTGGAAAAAAAATTAGTGATCATAAAGAAACAGCTCTATGGTAGAGCAAAATGAAACGTGCTCAGGGCTGTGTCTGAGCTCAACCAACTGAGGAACAGAACTCACATCCCCCTACCCCTAGTGAAGTCTCTTTGTAACATTCTTTCAGATTTCATCAAGCCAGTGACATCTGTTGCCAAAGAAAGAATTCTACCAACAAGTTAATTATAACATTTAATAATAATAATAATAATGAGTTTCAGCTCTTTCTCGAAGGAAAAGTAGGAAAGTCACATGTGAATCTCACCATTTATACAACAAAATGTTCCATTTAGAGTGGAGAACTCTTGGAATTTAAAAAATCTTGTTTAACATTCCACCTCCTTATCAGAGTCACTAAACAAGTGATTAAGGGATGAGGAGAACAGAGGCGACTCTTGGGGACCTGACTAGCTCTATATTTTATAATTATCAGAAGCTAAAGGGAATCCCTGTCTGGATGTTTGCTTGAAAACACAGTTTTGGCAAAAACTACCATGGTACCTACTGATTTGCTAGGATGGTGATTTTCAAATTTGGCATGCGTCAGTGTTCTCTGGAAGGCTTGTTATGTTGCAGACTGCAGATTGCTGGGCCCTACTCACAGTAGATCTGATTCAGTAAAATGGAGAGGCAGGTTAAAAATTTGGATTTCTAACAAGTTTCCAGGTAATGGTAATATGCTGGTCCTGGGACCACGTGTTGAGAATGTCTGTGCTAGTTACTTTTTTATTATGTTTTTTCAGCTTTTCTTACAGAAGCACAAAGAACTTCTGTGTATTTCCTATTTAAGTAGTTAGTAGCCAAACAATTCCTCATTTGCCTTGCCAGGACCCTGAATCAACCTTTCACTTTGGGGAGAAGCCCCACTACTGAATTTGCGTAGACGCTGAACCCATTAATTATGAGTTGACTTGCAAAGTATTTGTACATGTTAGCTTCTTTACAGTCAAAGCCAGTGATCTCATTTTAAAATGATAGCACAAGCAGCTGAATTTAGACTGTCTTTGGACACACTGAACTTTCTGGAAGAGAGTAGGATCAAGGCAAAAATATGAACACATGATTTATTGCACATAATAATTATAGGCCCCAAACAGAAGCAAGATGAAACTGTGGAAAAGAACATCGGCCTAGGTTGCATTGTCTATGTGAAACCATGTCTAAATTGCTTAATTTCTCCAGATGCTTTTCATCTGCATAAAATGGATATTTTTGGATTAAATGACCTTTGAGGTCCATTCCATTTGGAAAGTGCAAAAAGAAGTACACTAATGAATGAGAGGGATTACCTGTAACCCACCAACAATGATAATTAATTTTGGATGTTTCTTTATAAGCTTTTATACATTTTATGCAGTTTTCTAGCTTGCTTTTTTAGCTATTAGTTTAATAGCTAATAATAATAAAGCATTTTTAGCTTTATTATTATCAGAAACACATACCATAAAAACTTTGTAAACATTATTTCAATGGCTGTATAAAGTTATATTATATAAATTTATTTAATACTTCCTTAACCTAATTTACCTAATTTTTCCAACATCATTAGATAATTATATTTCCCACTGTTTTGCTGTTGTAAATAATGCAATCATAACATTATTATATATAAATCTTTGTCCACATTCCTAATTATTTTTAGCATAGATTTCTGAAATTAAAGTTATTGGAATAAAGGGTGAGAATAATTTCTAAAGGTCTTCATTTGTGTTATCAAAATTCTATCTGAAAAGGCTAAGTCATTTCTCATCAGTTGCACAAGAAATTTCCCATAAGAAACAAATCTCTTATTTTAATAAGTGAGGCTGCTTTAAGATTGATAACTTCACCTGTTGTTCTATGGAAGTATAGAGTGAAATTCCAAATTTATAGTTGTAGTATAAAACTGATGAACTTTTTTCTGGAAAATTGTTATTTGTGTCATATTAGAAATTCTGGGAATGCTGGAATGGCAGGCACGTTCCACGGTTATCTGAAAACTCATCCAGATAGCAAATGTATCGGGAATAATGAGGGTTTACATTTTCATTGGTTTGTTTGCTTAAATATTTCTGTTCATTATTTTTCCACCTTCAGGAGAGATAGCATATTAAGGTTAATCAGCAACAATTTATTTTGTGTGGTACCTGAAATCTCTATAATTGTACACGACATGATTACCACATGATAAAATTGATTTTTCTTTCTTGTCTTATGGAAAGAAATCCTATTATCTTGTCTTACCACATTGAGTATTTTTAAGGCACTCTGTCTTATATCAGAGACACTTTGAATTTTAAAATGATTCCTTTATAGTGCTTTAAAAGATACAATTTATGTTTTAGAGAATGATGTTCCTTACCTTGATGCATAGTCTTCCTGTTTATAAAGATGTTACATGTTTATGGTGGAATATTCAATCAAATACTGGTAAATACAAAAATAAAAGTGAAAATTACTCCAAATTCCAGAGATAACATGGTTAACAATATTGTGCATATTTCCAGGAATCTTTTTAAGCATCACACATGCACACACACACACACACACACACACGATAAACACACACACTTATGTTTTACTCTTTTACCTCCTGCCTCTTTACAAACAGTACATGATAAAAGACTTGCCATATTAACAATTTTAAACAATTAATACATTTTTTTTTTTTTTTTTTTTTTTGAGACGGAGTCTCGCTCTGTCGCTCAGGCTGGAGTGCAGTGGCGCAATCTTGGCTCACTGCAAGCTCCGCCTCCCGGGTTCACGCCATTCTCCTGTCTCAGCCTCTCCGAGTAGCTGGGACTACAGGCGCCCGCCACCACGCCCGGCTAATTTTTTTTGTATTTTCAGTAGAGACGGGGTTTCACCGTGGTCTCGATCTCCTGACCTCGTGATCCGCCCGCCTCGGCCTCCCAAAGTGCTGGGATTACAAGCGTGAGCCACCGCGCCCGGCCAACAATTAATACATTTTTAAATCAATAGTTTTAAGCTAGCCTTTATTGAGTACAGTATTCCTCCCTTATCCATGGTTTCACTTTCCATGGTTCCAGTTACCCGTAGTCAACTGCAGTCCAAAAATATTAAATTGAAAACTCTGAAATAAACAATTTGTAAGCTTTAATTGTGCATCATTCTGAGTAGCGTGAAGAAATCTCAAGCTGTCTCACTCTGTTTTGCCCCAGGACATGAATCTTCCCTTTGTCTAACATCTCCGTGCTGTAGATGCCCCCAACCCTTGAGTCACTTGGTAGCCTTCTTATTTATCAGATCGACTTTCGTCTCAGTGCTTCTACTCAAGTCATCCTTATTTTACTTAATGGCCCGAAAGGGCAAGAGTAGTGATGCTAGCATATTGTTATAATTATTCTATTTTATTATTAGTTATTGTCATTAATCTCTTAATGTGCCTAATTTATAAATTCAGCTTTATCAAAGATATGTATATATAGGAAAATAATAGTATTTATTGTGTTTTGTACTATCCATAGTTTCAGGCATCCACTTGAGGGGGGAGGTCTTGAAACATATCTCCTGCAGATAAGGGGGACTAGTATATTAATTAAATGCATTGTTCTATGCACTTTATATGTATTAACTAATCTATTTCTCACTTCTAGTCCATAAGGTAGATATTTCTATTTCAAAGATGAACTGAGGTTTAGACAGCCATATATCCAAAGGAGTTCATGTCATAAGTGGTGGAGTTGACGCTTGACCCAAGGGTCCGTTTATCATCAAACCTGAGCTTTTAACCAGAGTATCATACAAATTTCCTGAAAGTGTATAGAAAATGCATGCTTCATTCTTTTTAGCGTATTATTGTATGCATACACCATATTTTTAAATGAATTCCTTCTTAATAGATAATTAGATTTTTTCAACTTGTTGCTATAAAATACAACTTTGCTGTTATATTCATTTATATTATATTTTAGAGATTTGAGTTATAATACAAAATTATTGCATCAATGGGTAGAAATATTAAAACTGTGGGCCTGTCTGCCAACCTTTTTCTTTTTTTGTTTTTTCGAGATGGAGTCTTGCTCTGTTGCCCAGGTTGGAGTGCAGTGGCGCGATCCCGGGTTCAAGCGATTCTCCTGCCTCAGTCTTCTGAGTAGTGGGGATTACAGATGCCTTCCACCACACGCAGCTAATTTTTGTATTTTTAGTGGAGATGGGGTTTCACCATGTTGGCCAGGCTGGTCTCGAACTCTTAAACCCAAGTAATCCACTCGCCTTGGCCTCCCAAAGTGCTGGAATTATGGGTGTGAGCCACCACACCCAGCCAGTCTCTGCCAATTTCTCTACAAAAAGATGGTTTCTGTTTTTGCTTCCACCAACAGTGCTGATGCCCTATGTGTCTTCAGTATTAGACATTATCACATGTCTTCAGTATTGGATATTTATCTCATCAGATTAAAAAATGACACTAAATTTCTATTTTTAATAAAAATTTTGATTTGCACATCAATTGAAAATATATTATTGACTAAATACATTTAAAATAATTTTATTTGTAAAACTTTTAATACTATGTATATATGAATACACAGTTCACAGAAAAGCAAATTTAAACGACAAAATGAAGAAAAGATGCTGAACCTCATAAAAACTTAAGGAAAGATAATTTAAAATATAGTGTATTACTTTATGTTCATGAGATTGGCAAAACCTAAAATTAGTGATATCACCTATTGATGGTGAGGATTCTGAGAAAGAAAGCTCTCATACATTGCTTGTGGAAATGTGAAATATTATGGCCTTTTTTTTGGGAAAGCAATCTGGAAATATCTATACAACTTTAAATATACTTTTAAGCCAACAATCTTATTCTTGGGAACCAATATGATAGAATTTAAAGCATCAAAACATTATAAAGTATATACCTAAATCTTAAAATTAATAATGTTAATGAAGTAGGAAAAATGATTTTAAATAAGGACAAACAAAAGAAGCAAGATTGCTATACAGATTTTTAGTAGTAAACAATTAGAGATAAAAACAGCAAATTATGTTCTAAGCATTTCTGGAAAGGTAGAAAATTAATGTTATGATACTAAATGAAACTATGATTTGGCATAATCCTGTTAAAATATGTGAGATAAAGTGTGCTTCTCCATCATTCTCAGCAAACTAACATGGAACAGAAAACTAAACACCGTGTGTCTCATAAGTGGGAGTTGAACAATGAGAACAAATGGACACAGGGAGGGGAACATCATACTGCGGGGCCTGTCAGGGTGTCGGGTGGTGGGGTGGGGGGGAAGGGGAGGGAGAGCATTAGGACAAATACCTAATGTATGCGGGGCTTAAAACCTAGATGACAGGTTGATAGATGTAGCAAACCACCATGGCACATGTATACTTACGTAACAAACCTGCACGTTCTGCACATGTATCCCAGAACTTGAAGTAAAAGAAAAAAAAAAGGAAAAAAACAAAAAAAAACAAAAACACTTCTTTTTTTTTTTTTTTTTGAGACGGAGTCTCGCTCTGTCGCCCAGGCTGGAGTGCAGTGGTGCGATCTCGGCTCACTGCAACCTCCGCCTCCTGGGTTCACGCCATTCTCCTGCCTCAGCCTCTCCAAGTAGCTGGGACTACAGGCACCCGCCACCACGCCAGGCTAATTTTTTTTTTTTTTTGTATTTTTAGTAGAGACGGGGTTTCACCGTGGTCTCGATCTCCTGACCTCGTGATCCGCCCGCCTCGGCCTCCCAAAGTGCTGGGATTACAAGCGTGAGCTACTGCACCCGGCCAAAAACACTTCTTAGAGGCATAGGAATGATGCAGTTTAATAGTACTTGGCATAGTTTCACATTGGCCTAAATATTCTTCATCTCATAGATGACAGAATTATTAGCCTTAGGAGACACTTCTGATATACCCTTGGCTGCGGGGAACAGGGCCAATTTTAGGAAAATTGTGAAGTGGGTGAAACTTGTCTTAGGCGACAGCCCTGATTACTTATTACCCAGCGTCCTCCGTATCTAAAGCATACACGTTAGGATCCAAGGAGACTTGGCCTGGCTTACCAGGTAGCACCTACCACCTGGAGCTTGTTGTTATTTACTCATGTAAATGTACCTTCCTCCATCATATTTCAGGGCTCAAGATGTCACCTATTCTAGCAAATAAGAGGAAACTGCTGAGCCTGGTTCTAGGTAATACACATACATTTTAACTGAGGCCAACTACTCTGAGGTCCTCTCTTTTTCTTAGATTGAAACCACTGCTGAGTGTCTGTCAGGTTAATATTTCTTCCTTCTGTGGGAGGAATGCCTGCTGAAGAAACATGAGGGTGTGGGTCAGGGTTAGAAGAGAAGACTATTATTTCCTGTGTTTTCTGCATGACACTATGTTATGTCACTGTGTTCAGAAGCCTTAATAATAGGCTGGCAAGACACATAGAAGTCACATTTTGTTACTTGAAAGTTCATCACCTAGATGTAGGATTCATCTGCCTGTATCTACCTACCACCTACCTAGCTATTCATTAAATAAATGCTTATATAAAGCTATCAAATACTGACAGTGTCCTACACATTTTACAAATATCAACTCACTATCCCTGTAACATGCCCAAAATGTGAGTATTATCATTCCTGGGAGGTCTGAGTTTTATGCCTCATATCCTCTATTTGAAATGACCCTGAACAAGCTCATTAGATTATCTATTGTTTGATTTTAAAATGGAAGATAAGACTTTCTTCATAAATATCTCACAGTAATGTTATGGTTGGATTCAATAAATCTCCAAAGATTATTGAAAATAATGCTTATGAATAGGAGATGTGTAATCCTAAAATACTTGTGACATTAAGTAATAAGCCATTGAGAAACAGTTGATTCTTCTTCTCATGTTAGCGAATTATATTTTCTCAAGCCCTAATTCTCATCTGTGCTGAATTAATGTGGATTTATTCTTGAAATAAATTAGAAATCAGTGGTTCTTTCCTCTCTCTTAGACATCTCACAATCCCCAATGCCTCATTATACAATGTTAACCCAGATATGATGAGGTTTTATTCATTGCATTTCACAAAAGTCATGAAAAATAACATTTAGTAGAACAGGAAGAAGGAATAATATTTGGTTAAATGAAGTGTCATAATGCTAATTATACACTAAAACCTCTTTTGCTGTTCTGCAGAATTTGGCATAAGGAATGTCTATCAAAAAGCCATATTATATACTCAAGTAATACAAGTAATAAAAGAAGCCAAGATAAAGCATCAAACTCAAAACAAGGATTATAAGGCGGACATTATTATAGCCAGACATCAAGGTTTTTTTTTTTTTTTTTTTTTTTTTGTGAGACAGAGTCTCACCCTGTCGCCCAGGCTGGAGTGCAATGGCATGATCTCGGCTCACTGCAACCTCTGCCTCCTGGGTTCAAATGATTCTCCTGCCTCAGCCTCCAGAGTAGCTGGGATTACAGGCACCCACCACCATGCCCAGCTATTTTTTGTATTTTTAGTGGAGATGTAGTTTCACCATGTTGGCCAGGCTGTTCTCAAACTCCTGACGTCGTGATCTGCCCACCTCTGCATTCCAAAGTGCTGAGATTACAGGTGTGAGCCACTGTGCCTGGCCGACATCAAGTATTTTATAAGTAACACTAAGCACTCAAGTTTTGTTCAACACACTGTTATTAAGTAAGAGCTATATGTAGGACCCTATAATTGGTGTGGGTAGGGGAGGGAGCATTACAAAGGTGAGATCTTTCAAAGAACAATTGGGCAGAGGTGTATATCAGTGTTTCTCGAACTTACTTGTGTATACCAATCATCTAGGGAGCTTACTGGCAAATTCTGATTTGGTATGGTCAAAGATGGGGCCTGAAAATTTGCATCTTCACCAAGCTTTCAAGTCATGACAATGTAGCTCTATGGAGCATTTCTGAGTAGCAAGGCTATACATGTTTAAATGTAATATCAGGTAAAATAGAAGCAGTCTTAAGGGCAGAAATAAAATGTTATGGGAGAACAGAAAAGGAAATGGGCAATTCTGAATGTGGGGACCTAGGAAGGTGCCACAAGTAGAACACTTGGCGTGTAAGGATGATTTCTTAAGCAAATATTGGAGGGAAGAGCATTTAGTAGTATGAGCTCCATACTAGAGGCATACAGGTTTGTAAGAGCTTGGAGTTTCAGGGACCAAAAAAAGGCAGGTGTGGCTGGAGAACAGGAGTGTTTGTGGTAGGGAGGGGCTACTTCTAGGGAAAGGAGACTGGAAGACTGGGTTGGAGTAGATGTGCAGGGACTTGGTTGCTTTGCTAAGGAATTTGACCTGTAGTGTTCTGACAAGGATGAGATCTGTATTTTAAGAGAATAACTCTGACTATAGGAGGAAAAATAGATTCTAGAAAGAAAAATAATTAGAAGCAGGGAGACTAGCTAGAAGACTTTGCAGAGATGATGTCTTAGATTTAGAGAATAGGATAGGATTTAGAAAGGCCAGGAAATATTTTAAAAATTAAAATTTAGAATTGATGGTGTTTGAAATTAATAAGATTTGGGAATGAGATGTGAGTACCAGTTGAAGATGTCCTTATGCCTTGTAGTTTGAGAAAGAGTGGCTATAGCTTTGATGATTTAAAAAAAATGTAGGGCTGGGCACATTGGCTCAGGCCTGTAATCCTAGCACTTTGGGAGGCAGATGTGGGAGGATTGTGTGAGCCCAGGAGTTTTAGACCATCCTGGCAAACATAGTGAGACCCCGTCTCTACAAAAAATTACAAAATAGCCAGGTATAGTGGTGTGCAGATGCAGTACAAGCTACTCACGAGGCTGAAGCAGGAGGAACACTTGAGTGCAGGAGGTCAAAGCTGCAGTGAGCCGTGATCGCACCACTCCATTCCAGCCTAGGTGACAGAGTGAGACCTTGTCTTAAAAAAATAATAATAAAAAAATAAAAAGGAGGAAGAGCAGGTCTTTTGGTGGGAGATAATGGGTTCAAATTTGCACGTTTTCAGCAGGGCATCTCTTCTAGAGTATTACTGGACATGCCTCTTGAAACATAAGAAAGATTAAGAAATGTAAATTTGTGAGCCAATGACAGAAGCAATAGTTAAAACCATATATGTCAATAAAATGCCAAAGGAGTTGTTAAATTTAGAGGGAAATAGTAATAAAGGTAAAGGAAAGGTAGGGATTTGAGGGGCTGCATACATTAAAAACATTTATTTCAATAGGTTTCTGGAGAACAGGTGGTGTTTGGTTACATGAATAAGTAACTTAGTGGTGATTTCTGAGATTTTGGTGCACCCATCACCCAAGCAGTGTACACTGCACCCAATGCATAGTCTTTTCTCTTTCACCATCCCCCATCCTTTTCCCCAAATCCTCGCGTTATCATTCTTACGCCTTTGCATCCTCATAGCAGCTCCCACATACTACTGAGAACATATAATGTTTGGTTTTCCATTCCCGAGTTACTTCATTTAGAATAATAGTCTCCCAGTTCCATCCAGGTTGCTGTGAATGCCATTATTTCATTCCTTTTTTATGGTTGAGTAGTATTCCATGGTGTGTGTGTGTATATATATATATATATATTTTTTTTCTTTATCCACTCATTGATTGATGAGCATTTGGACTGGTTGTATATTTTTGAAACTGCAAATTGTGCTGCTATAAACATGCTTGTGTAAGTATCTTTTTCATATAATGACTTCTTTTCCATGGGTAGATACCTAGTAGTGGGTTTGCTGAATCAAATAGTAGATCTATTTTAAGGGTTTTAAGGAATCTCCACACTGTTTTCCATAGTGGTTGTACTAGTTTACAATTCCACCAACAGTGTAAAAGTGTTCTTTTTCACTACATCCATGCCAACATCTATTTTTCTTTTTAGTTTTTGATTATGGCCATTCTTGCAGGAGTGAGGTGTTATCACATTGTGGTTTTGATTTGCATTTTCCTGATAATTAGTGATGTTGAGTATTTTTTCATATGCTTGTTGGAAATTTATATACCTTCTTTTGAGAATTGTCTATTCATGTCTTTGGCCCACTTTTTGATGGGACTGTTTGTTTTGGTCTTGCTGATTTGTTTGAGTTCCTTGTAGATTCTGGATATTAGTACTCTGTTGGATGTATACATTGTGAAGATTTTCTTTCCCTCTGTGGATTGTCTGTTAATTCTGCTGATTATTTCTTTTGCTGTGCAGAAGCTTTTTAGTTTAACTAAGTCCCTTCTATTTATCTTTGTTTTGGTTGCATTTGCTTTTGGGTTTTTGGTCATGAAGTCTTTGCCTAACCTAATGTCTAGAAGGGTTTTTCTGATGTTGTCTTCTAGAATATTTGTGGTTTTGGGTCTAAAATTTAAGTCTTTGATTCATCTTGAGTTGATTTTTGTGTAAGGTGAGAGATGAGGATCCAGTTTCATTCTTCTACATATGGCTTTGCAATTATCCCCGCACCATTTGTTGAATATGGTGTCTTTTCCACACTTCATGTTTTTGTTTGCTTTTTTTGAAGATCAGTTGGCTATAAGTATTTGGGGTTATTTCTGGGTTCTCTATTCTGTTGTATTGGTCTATGTGCCTATTTTTATACCAGTACCATGCTGTTTTGGTGACTATGGCCTTAAAGTATAGTTTAAAGTCAGGTAATGTGATGCCTCCAGATTTGTACTTTTTGCATAGTCTTGCTTTGGCTATGCGGCTCCTTTTTGGTTCCATATGAATTTTAGGATTATTTTTTCTAGTTCTGTGAAGAATGATGGTGATATTTTGATGGGAATTGCATTGAGTTTGTAGATTGCTTTTGGCAGTTTGGTCATTTTGACAATATTGATTCTACCCATCCATGAGCGTGGGATGTGTTTTCATTTGTTTGTGTCATCTATGAATTCTTTCAGCAGTGTTTTGTAGTTTTCCTTGTAGAAGTCCTTCACGTCCTTGATTAGGTATATTCCTAAGTATTATTATTATTTTTGCAGCTATTTTGAAATGGGTTGAGTTCTTGATTTGATTCTCAGCTTGGTCACTGTTGGTATACAGCAAAGCTACTGATTTGTGTACATTAATTTTGTATCCTGAAACTTTGCTGAATTCATTTACCAGTTCTAGAAGCTATCTGGATGAGTCTTTAGGGTTTTCTAGGTATACTGTCATATTATCAGCAAGCAGTGACAATTTGACTTCCTCTTTGCCAATTTGGGTGCCCTTTATTTCTTTCTTTTGTCTGTTGCTCTGGCTAGGACTTCCAGTACTATATTGAATAGAAGTGGTGAAAGTGGGCATCCTTTTCTTGTTCCAGTTCTCAGGGGGAATGCTTTCAACTTTTCCCCATTCAGTATAATGTTGGCTGTGGGTTTGCTGTAGATGGCTTTTATTACCTTAAGGCATGTGAGGAGCTGCATGTATTAAGAAGGGGCTTTCAACTCCAAATTTGATCTATTTTTCAGTCCTCTGAATTTTTTTTAAAATTGGAATTTATTTGTGGAAGAATGCATGTTGCATAAAAAGTAATTTACTTTCAGCATTATAATGTTGATTGGTTTTGTGATACAACATTCATAGTATAAAATACTTTGGTGAGATATATAATTAATAGGTGAAAGGTTGTGTCTAGTTACCACCACGTAACAATCATCATCTTATTTCTTCTGGAGAATTCGTTTATTCAGACTTTTAAAAACTGAAGTGCATACTTTGTTCAGATTTTCTTAGTTTTCACCTAATGTTCTTTTTCTGTTTCAAAATCCCATCCAGTATACCATATTACATTTAGTCATTGTGTTTCATCCAGCTCATGCCTCTTGGCTGTGACAGTTTCTCAGACTTTCCATTTTTGATGACCTTGACAGTTTTGAGAGGAACTGGTCAGCTATTTTGATGTCCCTCACTGGGAATTTGCCTGACGTTTTTCTCATGATTAGACTAGAGTTATGGTTTGAAGGAGTGTGAACACAGAGATAAAGCATCATCCTTATCACGTCATGTCAAGAGTTTTTCAACCCACATGACTTAGCTCTGTTCATGTTAACCTGATTATCTGACTGAGGTAATGTTTGCTAGGTTTTTCCACTATAAAGTTATTCTTTTATTCCCTCTTTCCATATTGAACTATTTGGAAAAGTGTCACCATGTGCCATTCACACTAAAGTAGTAAGAACTTATGCTCTACCTCCTTGGAGGCAGAGTAGCTGCATAACTGTTTTGGAATTCTTCTGCATGAGATATTTGTGTATTCATCACTATGTATTTATTTATTCAGTCAGTTGTTTGCACGATTATGAGCTCATGGATATTTATTTTCTACTTTAGCTTATAATTCAATATTACTCTATTTATTTAGTTGTCCAGATTGCTCCAGCTCTAATCGTTGACTTCAGTGTGTCTTTGACGTACCTTTGTTGTTGCTTTTGTTCGTTTGCTTGCTTGTTTGTTTTTGAGCACTTTCTTACTTTCTGACACTGCAACAGTCTAGGCTTATCTTGTGTATTTCCTGCCCCAACCCTTGAATCAGTCATTCCTCCAACAACATGGTTCCTTTTATTGGAGAATGGTATTATAAACCAACATTTTGCAATGGGAGTTTTATTGATTTTTAAATTGTTGCAATGTTAATATCTTTTAAGGTGTTTTAAGCTGCTGAGCATTTCAGACATTTAGAAATTTGGTAAAATGCAGTAACTATAGTGTTGTCCCAGACAGACAATAGTCTTGAAAGCAGTAAAAATGTAAGCACACGTACCCACACATGTGTATAGTCAGTTACACTTCAAAAGAAGATGACATAAATGGCATGAACACCTTTTTAAAAAAATCATTTTAAAAAACTAGCAGGGAACTTTAGCAAGCTTTCTAAAGTGAACATTTCTTAAAGGATTTATTTCACAAGAGTAAACTCATCTATTTCCTTTTATGCTTTTTTAAATGGCAAATTTCTTCACAGCAAAAATCTTTTCTTTTGCAAAATTTTAGGGTAATGTCACTTTCTTGAACTTATGAGTAGCTTAGAAAAATTTGGGGAGCTCAAAACTCATCACAGATACTATTACTTCTCATTGATCTTTACAACCTCTTGTTGGGCAGAAAGAGGGTAGACATTAGGACAGGAAAGCCTGACCCCTAGTATGGGTTTAGGCCATTCATGGAGAGAATGGTTTAAAATTTCTCTGTTGTGTAACATAACATTTTCATTAACCCTTAAAGGACATGGAGCCAGAAGCATAGCAAGTAAATACCCATGACCAGCCACTTGAGGTGAAGAGACCAAATTTAATTAGATTTTGTGGCCATGTTGTATAGCTCATTTAGGATCTCAAGATTCCGTACATATGATTTCTCTTAAATTTAATTCTGAAAATTGACATAGTCAACCCAGTAAACATCTACTAAGTGTCTACTATAGTCAGTGTTAGAAACAATAAGGTGACTGTTTCTTGTCCTTAAAGAGCAATCATAAATAGAATTAATTATGGGTGCTATGGTACTGTTCCATAGCTACATGAAGAGTGCAGAGTAAGGAATTGGTTAATGCAACTTGAGAAATTTGGGAGGAGATAAAGGTATTTGCAATGATTAACTTATATCCAACTAATCTTGTGGTGGAATCAAGTATAGACCCTAATTTATCATCAATAAGCTAAAAATGTACTCATGAACATAATACTATGCACTAATCCTGATAAAGGATGGATACAGGTAAATACTTTGTTATTTAATAGGGATTTTATAATTTAATTGTGAAAAGAAGGGTAATACAAATGAACAGTGAACAGATAAAATATCCTCACATATTATATTGTAAAGGAATACTATGAATTACTAAAAAATTAAACACCTTTACTACTTCACCGTAAAGGAAAAAAACTCAGGAAATCATCCTTGTTGTATCCTTATGGAATATGATAGTTTAATATTGTGAATAAGTGAATGAGGCTTGGCTTTTGTAGCTTTGTATTCTAGAAGCTCTCGGACATGTTTATTTTCCAAACTATATAAATCTGTTCTGCCTCAGATTAATGTGTAAATGTTTACAGAAAATTTCCAATATGTAAAGCACTGGAATCTCCCATTTGTTTTTATAATTTAAGCACAATGAATTATTAACTTTGTTCTTCTCATGTTTATTTCTCCTTTTTTATCCTTATCAGCTAAGAACCAAAATTATATTTATTTCCTTTTTAAAAAACTAAGGTTTTTCTTACTATTATTCTATTTTTAATTTATAGAATAGCATTTCAATATACTTGCTTTTGATTTAATTATAATTGCTTGCTGTTCACATGCAATTATTCACTGATTCACTCATTTATACATTTTACAAATATGTGGCAAATGCTTTACATTTCAGCCACTATTGTAGGTACTGAGAATCTAGCAGTGAACAAAATAGATATAGTCTCTGCCCTCCTGGAGCAGAGTTTCAAATTGGGGGAAACATAATAAACAAATACAGAAAAAATACATATATATATAAAATCTGTGAGATGGTCGTAAATACTATGCAGAATAATAAAGCAGGAATAGACTTAATATTCTTAGATTTTTATTACGTGTGCCAGAAAATCAAAGTTGTCATTCCTTGAGAATAAACAGCATTTGATGCTAATATGAACGATGCTATCTCAGATTTCTCTGTTGTTCTCTGGATTAAATTACAGATCTTGCAGATGTTATCAGTGAAGGAGGTCATTTGTGAGCCAGGAAATGAGTGTTTGCTTTATGGCAGCCTGTCTATGAGAAACTGGAAATATTCTAAAGGCAGCCTCACTCCTTAGGGCAGATGCTTCATTTTAAAACCAAACAAAACAAAAACCTCTAAAAATTGCTCTTACTTTTAACAGGAACAGATGTTAGCTGGTTTCTGAGAACACTTAGAGAAGGATAAAAACCATAGTCAGTGACATTTTATATCTGAATTAATTGATCTGGACCCTGACGTCTCCTTCCAAAATTGTCTGAGGAGTTTTTGTCTTTTCCAGAGATAACACTATGAAGGCATGATAGTGATTCGTGTTATCAGCAGCTTTGCTTCCGCGTGTTTGGGAGGTGCCTGTAGGTTTTTCACATTCTGAGATGGGGACTGGAGCATCCACATCCTGTTTTCCTAGAATTATACGCTATGACCTTTCTATTTAAGACCTTGATAAGCCTGATCAGGAAGTTCTGGTTTCTCCACAACAGAGAAAGAAATAATTTTAACCATTAAAAAAAAATTTAAAAAGTTTTAAGGATATATTTTCAAAAATAGGTAGAGGCCAAGTACATATTTCTAGTTCCTGAGTACCTGTGAGGTAAGTACTAGCTCCTTTTATGTAGGAAGATTTAACTTTGATTACCAGTGGTACTGCCAATAGTATGATGGGCCACAATACCTAGGTGAGGGTCTAGGGATATCTGAGTTATACCTGCTGTAGTTACTTCTTCCTCCGAGCTTCCAAAGAAAAACAGATGCACTGGACAGTGAGAGAGAAAGGCTAGAGCTGGATAATTTCTGTGTCTGTTTCCTCACTTGTAAAGTACATGTAATAACATGTAATAATTGTTTCTACTCCACAGGGTTGTTGGAAATATTACATAAATTAATACATGTAAGGCATCAATAGCTAAATTTCTTTGTTGCTTCCCTGTTTTCAAAGGAGATAATGGTGCAATGTTCAAGAACATGGCCACTAGAGCTAGTTGTTTGTATCCAAATTCTCTTCCCACCACTAACTGGAAGGGCCACCTTGGGCAAGTTATTTAACCTTTCTGTGCCTGTAAAAAATAGAATAATCATATCAAATAGATTGTTGTATGGGATAAATGAGATAATACAAATACGTGGAACAATATTTGGCACATTGTAAGTTCTGAAGAACTATTAGCTGTTCACATCATTGTTACTACTACTTCTACTACTAATTTATTTGTAGTGGCTTTGGCCCCCAAATCCTAATGCAGTATTCTAAAGAGCAAGGCTAAATCATATAGAGTTGTCCTTTTCCCCATGCAAGGAGAACCTAAGAAGTCATCATCCAAATTAACCAGGGGCTTTGCCTGTTTTCAGCTAACACAAATCTGATGTCTTAGCACTTCTTACTCTAATCTCAACCTTCTCGGTGCAGAAAAGGCACATCGAGAAAGACACAAACAATGAGCGTTTACGCCAGTGCTTAGAAAGAGCCTGTCCTAGGCCATTTACAACTATGGCAACAGCCTTGAGACAGGCTCAACATGGAAAAAAAGCGTAACGAGAGGGTGTGAATGAAAAAGAGATGAGGCAAGGCCAGGTAGGAGCAGATTCTGGGCCACTTTTGCACTCCAACTGGGAAGAAGAGATGGAAGAAAAAAAAGATGATCAGAGACCACTCTTGATTTTTCCAGGCTCTGAAAGGAAGGAACCCTAAGAGGCTAAGTTGCAGCCCTTGCCACCTTTAATGTAACCAACAAAATGTCCTTGGAATTGAATGACCTTCCCCAATCTTATGGAATAGCATGATAAATCTAGAGATCAAAGGGTATATTCAAACATCCCTCTAGGGCCAATTAACCAAATAGTAGTTTGCCTGATGTTATCTTAATAAAAACAATTTATCTAATGAACAACTCTAATTCATTAAAAGCTAATGCACAGAACACCAATTTGTCAAATGGTCAGCTCATGGAAACCTGGAACACTGTTATTTTATGCCAGGTCTAGAATGGTGTGCTGCTACTAGAGACAGAGCCCAAGCAGAGGAGGTAGGGTAAGAGGTGTGGGGGTAAGAGACCATGGCAAACTGGAGAACATGTGGGAAGTGGCTCCAGCCAGTCACTGCCTTGTAGGATATGGACCCAGTGTTACCAGAGCTTCCAAGTTTTCAAATAAAGGCTGAAATTGGAATTTTCTATGTGAATTGAGCTGACATTTGCATTTCGGCAAATACTTAAAACAAAAAACAAACGCTGTGCAGGCCAAATGTATCCCGTCTGAGGGCTTGACTTGCCTGTGTGCTTTTAGTTTGCAATCTCTGCTGGAGACCTAGGGCATTTGCCTCCTAAATGCTCATGCTTTCAGCTGTGAAATGTGGCTCCAAAGCCCCACATTATTTAGTAATTTGTAATTGTGCTGAGGTACCAATTTGTATCCCAAATGCTCCAAGGCTAACTTCTCAATGTGATTTACTTAGATAGTGAAAGTGCTTTGATCTCTGCCCAGTTTCTACATTTCAGTGTGGCTTTAGGGTTTCTTTAACTAAATTTTAATACATAGTAGCTCTCATGAAACAAGTGAAACTTCATTAAGAAAAGAAAAAGGGCTTTGGAAAGCAGGGGAGGGAGTTGACTTCTAATGTTGGAAATAGAAATGAAGACAAAGTGAAAAGGTCTACTAAATGTTTAACTAGGAAATAGCTTTGGGGACATTGAGGTGGGATTCAGTGCAGGTAACAGTGGGGGTTTTGAGTGGAAACAATTAGCATTTTTAGACCGTGCCAGCAAGCATTCGTGAAGAAGGTGTATGAAGATATTACTTGAAATTTCAGTTACACTTTACTTCATTTTTAGAGGAGATTTGTGGACTGTACAGTATTTTTAAATTATTAATTAAAAATATTAATTAAATATCTTTGAGGGATGAGGGGGTCACCCTTATGAATGCCAAAAAGCTGTGTAATGCTTTGTAAGTTATCTTACTTTCTCCTACTTTGTTTTTAATGTTTAGATCCCTCAAAGAGATTGCTGAGGGCGGTGACTTTCTGCTCTTTTTTTTTTTTTTCTGCTATTTACTTTCATACCTTGAGTACAATGTCCTGTTCATAGAAGGTTCTTAATAAATTCAATGCTTTGAATTAGTTAAATGTGTCTTCCCATTTTAAACATTTATGGCTTAAATATATATTTCCATCAACTCTAGAAATTGTGCATGTGCCTTGAATAGTGAAGAAGGGTATGCTTTAGACGTAGAGGAATATAAAACTTACTCTGAGACCAAAACGCTGCAGGTCATGATTTGAAATCCCTTTTTGCATATCCTTATCTTCTTAAAATATTTAGTTGGGAATCATATGACAGGAGGTTTCTTCTAGGGTTCTAGTTTTTCCTGGGCTAGAAATGATATAGAATAAAACAGTCTTTGTGTTTCGCTTTGAATCCAAATTCGGATGAAAAAGCCAGGTGCACGTTTAAAATAAAGTATTGGATTCATCATATAGTATTTGGTTTTGTCTATAGGAATCTATGGGAACTTTCCTTGAAAGTGAGAGTGTATGGAGCAGGGTAGATCTTGCAAGCCTAAGGCCTGATGGTTGCTGCATGATGAGATTTCTCTCATCCCCAAATCAACTGCTGCACCTCTCCTCGCCCCTTTGCCTTATTGTGCTATCTTCCAGCATCTTGAGATACATCAAGCAAACAGAGAAGTTCTAGGATAAGAGCTTGAGTTCAATTGCCTGGATTCCTTGTTTGGCAGAAAGGTTTCCCTTCTAGTAACAGGACAATTAAAAACAGAGGAACCAGTAGCCCAGACAGCACAAGACTTGTGAAATTGAAAAGGACTTGATTGATGGGGAGTGAAATTTCATTTCTAATTTTCATAGATCCCTCTTCCTTATTAATACTTTTCTCATAAAGCCTTTCTTTGGAAATATTATGCTTCTCAAGTGAGAAAGTCTTTTGAAAAATTTGAAAAGAGAGGCATTTAAAGAAGTTGGTTACTTTGTAGCTTTTTAGAAGCTACTAGACATAATACAGGAGATGACTGGTGAGGTCTGGCATAAATAATTACTCAGAATATTTATCTCAGGACTGATCAACAAAAGAGGCAATGTATACAGAAATTGTTTTTTAAATTGGATTTTCATCCAAAATGAAGACTATTTCCTAAGTAATACCAATCCATTTACACATTACCCAGTGGGGTTTTTTCCTGGTTATTTTTGGGATACCTATTTCTATATTGTCTCTGAATAACATTAAAAATTGAAATACATTTCTTCTGTTGCTTTTATTGTTGTTTTTTCTCCATGAGGTAATGTGTTTACCATGCTCTCAAGGGGTAGTTATTCATGCATCCGTCAAGAAATATTTTTAAAGCACCAATTATATGTAGGGCATGTGATCTATATCTATATATCTATAGATATAGATATAGATATATAGATATATAGAAATATATATAAATCAAAGTGAATAAAGAAAAATAAACCCATGTATACACACAAATGTTAACTTTAAAATGTTTAGAGATTAGGCAAGAATATACCCTTCTGAGATTATTTTGGCAAGTTACTATGATTTATTGGCAAAGGGCTTTGTCCTTGGTGAAGTAGCTGAAATATCATTTGCTTTCATCCGTGTTATACTCCATAGTTTGAACTGAACTCTGCTGTGTATAACTAGATTACAAATTTCTTTTATGCAAAACCCGTCATTTTAATTTTCATTGAATTTTATTTTCTGTCTATTACAACATTTTTTTTATGAAACATCACAAAAGTAAATTTGATGTTTGACGTGTAGATCTATGAAAAATAGTGGGAATATCTAAGCCCAGAACAAAATATTTGATGTTTTCACTTCTTATCATTATTTGATTTCACAGCTTTCTTCTATCTTAAAAGATTTTATTATTTTTTCTCCCAAATCTACAAAAAAAGACTTTATTAATTTTTAAAATAAGTGATTTAAGGTATTCTAATTTCAATATTTTAAAATAATTTTATAATGTCTTTTAAATGAATTTTATAATATGTATAATATAGACAATTACATTTTCTATAGAATAAAATACTAAATGTAAAAATACTAGAACTTCCAAAATTTAAAAAGTTGAATTTTAGTTATTTTACTTTTAGTCTTAAGTATATTTGAGATCATTTACTTGTTTCAGAATTTAAATAATTACATTTTTTAATCTGAAGAATTAAATATTGCCTTTAAAGTATCTGATGAAAACTTACTTATTTTGAATATTCTTTTGCTTTTAGGTGATCTGGGCTCTTGGGATCTGCTCATTTGCCTGTCTTCTAAGAAAGCAGAAGGAAAACCCTGTATATCCAAGGAAGTCATGTGCCAGTTAGGTTTACATCAAAAGGTAAATACTCTCAAAATGTGCACAGATTTTATCAGCCCTACAGATATTAACACTGGCATTTCCTGGTCTATAATGTTTAAGAGTCTTAAAGAATTAGAGTCATTATATCTATGGAGAATCTTCCAACTGGCCATGCCTTATACACTTTACCATAAAATAGTCACCACTTTTTGTTTGATAAGATCTCCCTCAGCTTCAGCTGCTGCAGATATTGTTGTTTTACTCAGTAGGATCCAACTTTATCTAGAAGTCTGCAGCCTATGAAGTGTTGCTTAATCTGACCACTTGTTCACCGAAGTGGTAAAGTCTTTATTTTTTAGATGCCTTTTCTAATTTTTTTTCTAACTTAAGTTGGTATCATAAGTTATAATAAAATTTATAAAATTTCTAATTACCGTTTAAAATTGACATTTAGTACTTACTGTTTATATTGTGTGAACTTTCGTAGATGGTTTTAGAAAACTTAACTAAAAATTATCCAATGTTTACCATGTGCTAGTCACTGTGCTGGAAAATTTACATATTGTTGATACCTATAACGAATCTGTACGAAAAGTGCCAAATCCAATAGCTCTTATACAGCCCCTAACTGGAGACGGAGTATTGCACCCAGATCACTTGATATTCCTACAATTCGCCATCTAGATAACACCTTTCTTCTTCCTTTTTTTGAGACGCAATCTTGCTCTGTTGCCCAGGCTGGAGTGCAGTGGCAGGATCTCGGCTCACTGCAAGTTCCGCCTCCTGGGTTCATGCCATTTTCCTGCCTCAGCCTCCGGTGGTAGCGGGCGTCTGCAGCTGGGACTACAGGTGCCCGCTACCACGCCTGGCTATTTTTTTTTTGTATTTTTTAGTGGAGACGGGGTTTCACCGTGTTAGCCAGGATGGTCTCGATCTCCTGACTTTGTGATCCGCCCGCTTTGGCCTCCCAAAGTGCTGGGGATAACTCCTTTCTTCTAACTCTTCACTTTTTTGGCATTTGAGCTGAGCACACGCGTTTGTGACTCTATGTACATTTCTGGCCATTCCTCCTCTGTTTTCTTTACAACCAACTTTTCTCTGCCCATTCTTTGAATCCCTGTGTTCCCTAACACCAATCCTGAAATTTCAACAACCATTTGTAGTTGAGATTCCGAAATCTACCTAAGGTACAGAGCATGTTTCCAGGCTTCAGGCTTGAATACGCAACAGGCTGCTGAACATCTGCACTTGGATGTCCCACAGACATATCAAACTCAACCTGGCGAAAACTGACTTATTCTTTTCCTCAGTAAATTTTCTCCTGCTCTTGTGTTCAGAAGCTTCAGCTCTTCTGTTTTGTTTGTTATAAGCAGAATCACCCAGTCTGTCATCTCCCAAGATAGAAATTACCCACTTTGTCATCTCCTAAGATAGAAGGGCCATCACCCTTGAGCCCTTCCTTCATCTTCCTTGGCATTGACCCTCTGTTAATTGCCAATACTACTGAATTTAACCTCTTAACATGTTTTTTTTTCTTCTGTTCTTGTTTTTGTTTTGTTTTTTTGAGACAAAGTCTCCCTCTGTCACCCAGGCTGGGATGCAATGGCGTGATCTCACCTCACTGCAACCTCTGCCTCCCAGGTTCAAGCAATTATCGGGCCTCAGCCACCCAAGTAGCTAGGATTACAGATGTGCACCACCACGCCTGGCTAATTTTTATATTTTTCGTAGAGATGGGGTTTTGTTGTGTTGACCAGGCTGGTCTCGAACTCCTGGCCTCATGTGATCTACCTGCCTCAGCCTCCCAAAGTGCTGGGATTACAGGCCTGAGCCACCATGCCAGGCCTATCTCTAAACATTTCTCACATCTGTCATCTATTCTCTGTACTTACTACCTTTATTCTGGTCAGATAATCATCATCTCTTACCTGGTTTATTGGTAAATCTTCCTCAATGGTTTTTCTGAAGCAAATATTTTACCCCTGAAATCTATCCTCCTCACAGTTATGAGATTAAAAATATAAAATTATGAACTAGCCTTTTTACATTTATGCTTACAATCTTGAATGGCTTCTCATCAACCCTAGAATAAAGTTTTAGTATTTGCTTTGTATTAGGCTTCTGGGAAGAATCAAATGCCATACTCATAAAGGTGTATCTGAAGACAAACTAATAAACTATTTACAGTGGTTTTGGCAGGGAAAAAGAAACTAAAAGGCCTAGTGAGGCACTTGGGAGCTAGCAACATTATAAAAGTTTCACCACACTGGGTCGTAAGAGAGATGTGTAGAAGGAAGGGCATAGCTAGAATCCAATGAGAGCTGGAACCAAGAAGGAGGCGTCCTTGGAAAGGTGTGGTAAACTTAGGGGAGTGTAGCTTTTGCCATATCACAGACCTGCAGAGAGGGAGCCTTGGGGATAAACACCCCACCTCTCTCTACTCCTACCCTCCAGTCTCTTGCCAGTGCCTCCCATTGGTCCAAGCTAACTGCTAGTCAAAGGGCAAGAGATTCTCTGTGATGCCACCCACAAAAGTCAGCCTCCTGGGGGACAGAGCAGGTGGCAGAGACCTGGACGGCCAAGTGGTGAATATTTAGCACAATAAGCTATTCAGGGTTTTTTGTGAGTGGCTTTTGCCTAACAGTACCCTTCTCTTATCTCTTTCTAACTGGGTGTCATGCTGCAAGTGATATGAAACTGCTTATTATTCTCTAAACGCCTGTGCTGTTTTCTGTCACATACCTTTATTCTTACTGTTTTGTCTGCCTGGAATGCTCTTTCTCAGTCCTCTTTGCCTCAGTGATTTTCAACCAGGGAGAGATTCTGTCTCCTCTAGTAATATTTGGCGATGTCTAGAGATATTTTTAGTTTTGTCACATCTAGGGGGAATGGTTGGTACTGGCATCTGTAGGTTAAAGCCAAGGATGCTGCTAAATATTGTATAATGCCCACAACAAATAATTGTATGGCCAAATACGTTCATAGTGGCAAGTTTGAGAAACCTTAATATGGTCCCTTGCCTTAAAGTCAGCTGCTTAGGTCTGTTACACTCAGCACCACTATCACCTCAGAAACCCCAATGCTTCTGTTTTGTTGGTTATAAGTGGAATCACCCACTCTGTCATCTCCTAAGGTAGAAATCTGGCCTTCACCCTTGAGCCCTTCCTCTTCTTTGTCATCTACAATTGCCAATACCATGGAATTTAACCTCTAAATATTTCTCAGATCTGTTATCTATTTTCTGTACTTACAACCTTTACTCTGCTTACCTGGATTGCAGGCGGGGCTTCCTTGCCTTTCTCCTCCTGGATACTCATACAAATCCTCATGCATAGCTCGAATTCTGTACTTATCACATGGTTTATTTTTTCCTTTGTTGTCCGCAAATGCACGTCAGGCTTCACCAGCTAATGAGGACAAATGAGGTCACGTTGGCATTAGTATTGATATTTTGGGGGCAATACAGGTTTTTTTTGTTTTGTTTTTTGTTTTTTTTTTTTTTGAGATGGAGTTTCACTCTTGTTGCCCAGGCTGGAGTGCAATGCCGCAATCTTGGCTCACTGCAATATCCGCCTCCCAGACTCAAGCAATTCTTCTGCCTCAGCCTTCGGAGCAGCTGGGATTACAGGCATCTGCCACCATGCCCAGCTAATTTTTTGTATTTTTAGTAGAGACGGGGTTTCACCATCTTGGCCAGATTGGTCTTGAACTTCTGACTTCAGGTGATCCACCGCCTCGGCCTCCCAAAGTGCTGGGATTACAGGCGTGAGCTACGATGCCTGGCTCACCCACAATACAGGTTTGTTGTTGTTGTTGTTGTTGTTTTTGAGACAGGAGTCTTGCTCTGTCACCCAGGCTAGAGTGCAGTGGCCGATTTCGGCTTACTGCAACCTCCGCCTCCGGGTTCAAGCAATTCTCCTGCCTCAGCCTCCCCAGTAGCTGGGATTACAGGCATGTGCCACCAGACCCAGCTAATTTTTGTATTTTTAGTAGAGACGAGGTTTCACCGTCTTGGCCAGGTTGGTCTCAAACTCCTGACCTTGTGAACCACCCGCCTCTGCCTCCCAAAGTGCTGGGATTACAGGCGTGAGCCACCGTGCCCGGCCACAGGTTTTCTTAAGAAGCTTTCTGGTGGGTCTCAGCAGCTCAGGCGGTGGGAGGAGCGGCAGCAGCCAGGCAGCCCAGCTTCGCGAAGGCTCTCGGTGCGACGAGGCCTGCAGGCACCTGGCATGCGCCCTCCTCGTCACCAGGATGCCCAAAAGGAAGGTCATGAAGGGACCACCAAGGAAGAGCCCAAGAGGAAATTGGCGCGGTTGTCAGCTAAACCTGCTCCTGCAAAAGTGGAAGCGAAGCTGAAAAAGGCAGCAGCGAAGGATAAATCTTCAGGCAAAAAAGTGCAAACAAAAGGGAAAAGGGGAGCAAAGGGAAAACAGGCCAAAGTGGCAAACCAAGAAACTAAAGAAGATTTAACGGCAGAAAACGGGGAAATGAAAACTGAGGAGAGTCCAGCCTCTGATGAAGCAGGAGAGAAAGAAACCAAGTCTGATTAATACAGTATACCATGTCTTATCAGCGGTCCCTGACTCCCTTCTTCTACAATCCAGAGGAATATTTTTATCACTTATTTTGTAAATGCAAGTTTTTTAGTAGCTCTAGAAACATTTTTAAGAAGGAGGGAATCCCACCTCATCCCATTTTATAAGTGTAAATGCTTTTATTTATTTTTTTTTTTTAGAGGTAAAATCATTTGCTGGTTGTTTATTTTTTTTGGCACAACCAGAAAATAGTGTGGGATATTGAATTATGGGAGGCTTTGACTGTCTCGGGTGTCAGCTTAACATTCCATAGATGGGGGGTTAGTTTTTATATCCTATAAAACAAAGCATATTAAATGGAAATATGAAGTCAGTCCTGCATTTAATGTCTTGAACATTTTAAATTACTTCTATTCCCTTGTTTTTTAGTAGAATTGTTTTCTAAAAAAAACCACTCCTTGAGCATGGCTCTCCCTGTCAGAATTGTGTGCACTCTGTAAGATCTTTGGTTGTGGTAGTCCTGTTTTCCTAATAACTTTGTTACTATGCTGTAAAAGATTAAAAATTTGAATATGTAGTGTATATGCTATTCAGTTGTGAATTGGTGAAATGTATGTAACAGCTTATCAACATGTGAAGACATTGATAGCCTCTTAAGGAAAATTTGCTTCCAAATTTTAAGCTGGAAAGTCGCTGGAATAACTTTAAAAAAGAATTACAATACATGGCTTTTTAGATTTTCGGTATGTATGTTAAGAATTGTGTACAAATTTAAGTGTCTGTACTGATCCACATCCAATAAAATCTCAATTATGAAAGAAAAAAAAAATCTTTCCCATCTATTTCCCTAGCAAGTGTCTTCCATGTACTTAGAAACAGTGTTTTTGGTATGCTGTTTCAGACCATTACACCAAATGCATTGAGGAACACCCCATACTACTTTGGCTGCCACTGATGGCTCCTGTGATAGTTATGTTCCCAGCCTGGGGTGCAAAATCTCTCCCCACAGCTGTAAAATTTTTGAGATGCCCAAAGTCCTGCATTCATCGGTCCTATCTGAATTGAAACTAGACTTCGTTCAGTATAGACCAAAGTGAACATTATTCTATTTAACTCAGTTCTTCACTTCGTTTCCTGAGCCCCAAAACATACGGTTGGCACCTGGACAACACGAAGTCACACAAAAACTCTTCCCGTGACTCTTTTGTCCCCTCTCCTCGGGCTTTTGTGGTCAAC